>NW_011495086.1:8778403-8794075 GCF_000754665.1 Bison bison bison | reverse complement strand
ATATATATATATATATATATATATATATAGCTATATATAAAGTCTGTGCTAGGTCTTACTTGCAGCATCCCGGATCTTTAGTCTTCCATGCTTGATTTCCCTTGACATTAGTTGCAGCTTATGGAATTTAGTTCTCTAATATGGGATTGAATCCATGTCCCCTGAATTGGGAGCATGGAGATTCAGCCACTGGACTACCAAGGATATCTCTCTATTTCTTTACTAAATCTTTTAGGTGCATTTTAATATAATGTATTCTCATTTATATTTAATCCTCTTTTTTATTTATACATTTCTAAAATTATTCTATTTTCTTTATAAGGAGTTGTGATTATTCTCATGAAATTTTGTTCAAGATCATGAAAATTGTTCCTGTTGTACAACCTTCATGTAGCATTTTTCTTGATTTTTCATTACCTTTGTAGCATTCATCATGGATGTACTTTCTGATCAATAACAATATTGAAATAGGAATAGATCTGTCTATATCTTTATTTACTCAACAAAAGCTTTCGTGCTTGAGGCAGTATCCTTGAGGGAGGAAGGTAAAAGATAACCACTGTTTAGTTTTTATATATATTTTTGGGCTAAGTTACCTCTCATCCTCTGGGGCTTCTTTCAATGTGGATGAAAATACTCTAGGTGGGAAATCATCATGATGACAAATTGTATATACAGTGCTCTATTTGGTGATTTACAGTGTATTCATTACTCTTCAACCGGCTTTGGAAGCAATTAGGAGTCTTTGACACTTGATCTCTTTTCTCCAGTGATCTCACTCCAGACTTTTTTCTGTGTGATGTGGTGGGGGATACTGTTGTCTATGATGTGGTAACAGGTCAAATCAAGAAGATTTCTCCTCTTTTCTATGCCCCATTCATGTCTGTAAACCTATAAATCATTAGTCAGTGTTTTTCTTATTTCCATTTCAAATAATTTCACTTAGCTTTATTCTAATTTTATACCAATTTTAGTTGTTGTTTTATTAGTTTGTATTCTTTACAGTTGTATCATTTATAATTTGTTATAATAAGGACATTTTTCTAACTGTATATTCCCTGTTTTCAAAAAATACAGAAAAAGATTTAAAATAGCTAGATTTTGCTACCTTTTAAAAAAATTGAATACAATAAATTTAGCACTCATCTCACACACTAGTAAAGCAATGCTTAATATTATCCAAGCCAGGCTTCAGCAATATGTGAACCGTGAACTTCCTGATGTTCAAGCTGATTTTAGAAAAGGCAGAGGAACCAGAGATCAAATTGCCAACATCCGCTGGATCATCGAAAAAGCAAGAGAGTTCCAGAAAAACATCTATTTCTGCTTTATTGACTATGCCAAAGCCTTTGACTGTGTGGATCACAATAAACTATGGGAAATTCTGAAAGAGATGGGAATACCAGACCACCTGACCTGCCTCCTGAGAAATCTGTATGCAGGTCAGGAAGCAACAGTTAGAACTGGACATGGAACAACAGACTGATTCCAAATAGGAAAAGGAGTACGTCAAGGCTGTATATTGTCACCCTGCTTATTTAATTTATATGCAGAGTATATCATGAGAAACGCTGGGCTGGAGCAAGCACAGGCTGGAATCAAGATTGCCGGGAGAAATATCAATAACCTCAGATACGCAGATGACACCACCCTTATGGCAGAAAGTAAAGAAGAACTAAAGAGCCTCTTGATAAAAGTGAAAGAGGAGAGTGAAAAAGTTGGCTTAAAGCTCAACATTCAGAAAACAAAGATCATGGCATCTGGTCCCATGGCAAATAGATGGGGAAACAGTGGAATATTTTTTTGGGCTCCAAAATCACTGCAGATGGTGATTGCAGCCATGAAATTAAAAGACACTTTCTCCTTGGAAGGAAAATTATGACCAAACTAGATAGCATATTAAAAAGCAGAGACATTACTTTGCTAACATAGGTCCATCTAGTCAAGGCTATGGTTTTTCCAGTGGTCATGTTTGGATGTGAGAGTTGGACTATAAAGAAAGCTGAGCACCAATGAATTCATGCTTTTGAACTGTGGTGTTGGAGAAGACTCTTGAGAGTCCCTTGGACTGCAAGGAGATACAACCATACATCCTAAAGGAAATAGGTCCTGAGTGTTCATTGTGAGGACTGATGTTGAAACTGAAACGCCATTACTTTGGCCACCTGATGGGAAGAGCTGACTCATTGGAAAAGACCCTGATTGTGGGAAAGATTGAGGGCAGGAGAAGTGGACGACAGAGGATGAGATGGTTGGATGATATCACTGACTCAATGGACATAGTTTCTGGTGGACTCCAGGAGTTGGTGATGGACAGGGAGGCCTGGAGTGCTGTGATTCATGGGGTCACAAAGAGTTGGACACGACTGAGAGACTAAACTGAACTGAAAGTCTTATATTAAATAACTAAAAACTGTATTCTTATCTATCAGGTGCATTTTTTGGATGAGAAAATATCTATCTTTATAAAATATAAAATTATGCAATATTAATTCCTATATATATCAGTTCAGTTCAGTTCAGTTCAGTTCAGTTGCTGAGTCATGTTTGACTCTTTGCGACTCCATGAATCGCAGCACACCAGGCCTCCCTGTCCATCACCAACTCCAGGAGTTCACTCAGACTCATGTCCATCGAGTCAGTGATGCCATCCAGCCATCTCATCCTCTGTTGTCCCCTTCTCCTCCTGCCCCCAATCCCTCCCAACATCAGAGTATTTTCCAATGAGTCAACACTTCGCATAAGGTAGCCAAAGTACGGGAGTTTCACTTTAGCATCATTCCTTCCAAAGAAATCCCAGGGCTGATCTCCTTCAGAATGGACAGGTTTTGGATATTTTTGCAGTCCAAGGGACTCTAAAGAGTCTTCTCCAACATGACAGTTCAAAAGCATCAATTCTTCGGCACTCAGCCTTCTTCACAGTCCAACTCTCACATCCATATATGACCACAGGAAAAAACCATAGCCTTGCCTAGATGGACCTTTGTCGGCAAATTAATGTCTCTACTTTTGAATATGCTATCTAGGTTGGTCATAACTTTCCTTCCAAGGAGTAAGGGTCTTTTAATTTCATGGCTGCAGTCACCATCTGCAGTGATTTTGGAGCCCAGAAAAATAAAGTCTAACACTGTTTCCACTGTTTCCCCATCTATTTCCCATGAAGTGATGGGACCGGATGCCATGATCTTCATTTCTGAATGTTGAGTTTTAAGCCAATTTTTTAACTCTCCGCCATCACTTTCATCAAGAGGCTTTTGAGTTCCTCTTCACTTTGTGCCATAAGGGTGGTGTCATCTGCATATCTGAGGTTATTAATATTTCTCCCCGCAATCTTGATTCCAGCTTGTGTTTCTTCCAGTCCAGCATTTCTCATGATGTACTCTGCATATAAGTTAAATAAGCAGGGTGGCAATATACAGCCTTGACGTACTCCTTTTTCTATTTGGAATCAGTCTGTTGTTCCATGTCCAGTTCTAACTGTTGCTTCCTGACCTGCATACAGATTTCTCAAGAGGCAGGTCAGGTGGTCTGGTATTCCCATCTCTTTCAGAATTTCCCATAGTTTATTGTGATCCAAACAGTCAAATGCTTTGGCATAGTCAATAAAGCAGAAATAGATGTTTTTCTGGAACTCTCTTGCTTTTTCCATGATCCAGCGAATGTTGGCAATTTGGTCTCTGATTCCTCTGCCTTTTCTAAAACCAGCTTGAACATCAGGAAGTTCATGGTTCACATATTGCTCAAGCCTGGCTTGGAGAATTTTGAGCATTACTTTACTAGCATGTGAGATGAGTGCAATCATGCGGTAGTTTGAGCATTATTTGGCATTGCCTTTCTTTGGGATTGGAATGAAAACTGACCTTTTCCAATCGTGTGGCCACTGCTGAATTTTCCAAATTTACTGGCATATTGAGTGCAGCACTTTCACAGCATCATCATTCAGGATTTGAATAGCTCAACTGGAATTCCATCACCTCCACTAGCTTTGTTCTTAGTGATGCTTTCTAAAGCCCACTTGACTTCACATTCCAGGATGTCTGGCTCTAGGTGAGTGATCACACCATTGTGATTATCTGGGACATGAAGATCTTTTTTGTACAGCTCTTCTGTGTATTCTTGCCACCTCTTCTTGATATCTTCTGCTTCTTTTAGGTCCATACCATTTCTGTCCTTTATCGAGCCCATCTTTGCATTAAATGTTCCCTTGGTATCTCTAATTTTCTTGAACAGATCTCTAGTCTTTCCCATTCTGTTGTCTTCCTCTGTATCTTTGCGTTGATTGCTGAGGAAGCCTTTCTGATCTCTTCTTGCTATTCTTTGGAACTCTGCATTCAGATGCTTATATCTTTCCTTTTCTGCTTTGCTTTTCTCTTCTCTTCTTTTCACAGCTATTTGTAAGGCCTACCCAGACAGCCATTTTGCTGTTTTGCATTTCTTTTCCATGGGGATGGTCTTGATCCCTGTCTCCTGTACAATGTCACGAACCTCTGTCCATAGTTCATCAGGCACTCTATCAGATCTAGGCCCTTAAATCTATTTCTTACTTCCACTGTATAAAAATAAGGGATTTGATTTGTCATACCTGAATGGTCTAGTGGTTTTCCCTGCTTTCTTCAATTTCAGTCTGAATTTGGCAATAAGGAGTTCATGGTCTGAGACACAGTCAGCTCCTGGTCTTGTTTTTGCTGACTGTATGGAGCTTCTCCATATTTGGCTGCAGAGAACATAATCAATCTGATTTCGGTGTTGACCATCTGGTGATGTCCATGTGTAGAGTCTTCTCTTATGTTGTTGGAAGAGGGTGTTTGCTATGACCAGTGTATTTTCTTGGCAAAACTCTGTTAGTCTTTGCCCTGCTTCATTCCATATTTCAAGGCCAAATTTGCCTGTTCCAGGTGTTTCTTGACTTCCTACTTTTGAATCCAGTCCCCTATAATGAAAAGGACATCTTTTTTGGGTGTTAGTTCTAAAAGGTCTTATAGGTCTTCATAGAACCGTCAACTTCAGCTTCTTCAGTGTTACTGGTTGGGGCATAGGCTTGGATTACTGTGATATTGAATGGTTTGCCTTGGAAACGAACACAGATCATTCTGTCATTTTTGAGATTGCATCCAAGTACTGCATTTCGGACTCTTTTGTTGACCATGATGGCTACTCCATTTCTTCCGAGGGATTCCTGCCCACAGTAGTAGATATAATGGTCATCTGAGTTAAATTCACCCATTCCAGTCCATTTCAGTTCGCTGATTCCTAGAATGTCAACATTCACTCTTGCCATCTCTTGTTTGACCACTTCCAATTTGCCTTGATTCATGGACCTGACATTCCAGGTTCCTATGCAATATTTCTCTTTACAGCATTGGACCTTGCTTCTATTACCAGTCACATCCACTGCTGGGTATTGTTTTTGCTTTGGCTCCATCCCTTCATTCTTTCTGGAGTTATTTCTCCACTTATCTCCAGTAGCATATTGGCACCTACTGACCTGGGGAGTTCCTCTTTCAGTATCCTATCATTTTGCCTTTTCATACTGTTTATGGGGTTCTCAAGGCAAGAATATTGAAGTGGTTTGCCATTCCTTTGTCCAGTGGACCACATTCTGTCAGCTCTCTCCACCATGACCCAACCGTCTTGGGTTGCTCCACAGGCATGGCTTAGTTTCATCGAGTTAGACATGGCTGTGGTCCTAGTGTGATTAGATTGACTAGTTTTCTGTGAGTATGGTTTTAGTGTGTCTGCACTTAGTATGATCTAATTGTTTCCAACACAGAGGAGACTTTAAACCTGAATTACCAAAGCCTGGTGTTATCTATATAAATCCATCCCGTAATATTGGGAGATTTTTTCCTCCTTTGCTGAAACTTTTCTTGTTGCTCTGATTGAGCTTGAGTAATAGAAAAAAGCTCAAATTTATGACCAGAGTCAGAGCAGGCATAATTAATTGGCCCCGTGAGGGGATCCCATCTAGTAGTATCACAGTAACCTGAATATGACTATAATTTTTTGTTAAAGTAAATTTTCTCAGGGCCAACCAGTTAGAATCTTGTAGTAGAGAAATTTAACAAGGTAACCCAGAACTAGACACACGTAATTGGCCACAAACCCAACAATTGAATTGATTTCTAAAACTAGCATAGAATCAGGCCTATGATAGAAAAGCATTTGATTTATATGCAGAGGTCTAAGAAGTCAAGAAAACATAAATGATCATACAAATCAGGTCCTGCATCTTGGGCAAGCTATCTACCTCTGATGTCGTCATCTTCTCATCCTGGTGTAGTGTATTTTCTCCTGCTTGAGCATCATTTTAAGGTGATATCAGATCAGCTGTTTTCTCTATAGACCAGTAGGGACCAGTCAGGGCACTCTGGCCGGTTGTCTGCGTCAGGAGGAGATCAGGGAGAAAAAGGTCCCAGTTGCAGCTGCTGGGTCTGGTGCATTGGCAGGCAAGCTGGCCCCTGAGTGCCCCGAGTGGTCAGGATGTGAGTCTCAGTGAAGAAGAGTCCCTGACAGAGTCGCCATTTGCTGCAGGAAGGCAGACGCCTTTCAGGGCCCGAAACTGGGCTCTTGTCTAACACTTGGAAATGAATTGTCCGAGGAGACACATGTGCTGACAAAGCAAGAGACTTTATTGGGAAAGGGCACCCAGGTGGAGAGCAGTGTATATGCATACATTTAATGTCTTCCAATTTTCCCATTTACTCCTTAAAATTCAATAAAATTTTGGGCATATATCTTATAAATAATATCTCAAAGGCACTTTATTTTTTACAGGATATATAAACCTGTAACCTCTTTCCTCCTGTAGTTTTTTATTGTGAAAAGAAACTATGAAAATTAGATTTTTGTAAATTAGATGCATAGAAATATTGTTCTTATTATATTTAGTAAAATAAGTAAGCAAGTACTAAAGTAATAATAATTACTTTAAAAAGTGCCATCAGCCCATAACTTATTTGATTTAAATGTTTTTATTTACTAATTATTCATTGCTGTTCAGTCACCAGTCATGTCTGACTCTGCAACCCCATGAACTGCAGCACAGCAGGCCTCTGTCCCTCACCATCTCCCAGAGTTTGCCCAAATTCATATTCACTGCATCGGTGATGTCATCCAGCCATCTCATGCTCTGACATTCTCTTCTCCTTCTGCCCTCAATGTTTCCTACCATCAGGGAATTTTCCAATGAGTCAGCTGTTTGCATCAGATGACCAAAATACTGGAGCTTCAGCTTCATCATCAGAACTTCCAACGAGTATTCAGGGTTGACCTCTTTTAAGATTTACTGGTTTGATCTCCTTACTGGCCAAGGACCTCTCAGGAGTCTTCTCCAGCACCTCTGTTCGTGGTCTCTGACATATAAAGAGCTTCACTTGTGGCGCAGTGGCAAAGAATCATCCTCAAATGCAGGAGACTCAGGAGACACGGATTCATTCCTTGCATCAAGAAGATGTATTGGAAGAGGACATGGCAATCCACTGCAGTCTTCTTGCCTGGAGAATCCCACGAACAGAGGAGCCTAGGTGACAACAGTCCGTGGGATTTCAGAGTCAGACATGAATGAGCACAAGCACTGACATATATAGCAATTGTTTGATAACCAGCACACGATTTCCTCGTTCTCAAGTCTTTGAAGTTTCATCTAATCAGGGAAATAGGTTTATCGGAAATTTTATGAATCTTCAGAAGTTTAGTTATTATCATTGTGATTAGAAGAACTCAATTCCTATTCCTCCTAGATTTTTTTCTCTGAGGAAACATCCACACAGTAATTACAGGCAACAGTTATTGCAGGCCAGGTTCACTTTGAAAGCTGGCACATTCCACTATGTGTGCAGAGAAGTCCCATAAAAAGTGCTGCAACTACAGGATACAAAAAACATTCATTCTCTCAACACACTTCTCCCATCAGAGATTGCTGAGACAGAAGATGCATAGATAGCCTCACATTTTTTTTCTATGTGTTTGTAGTTTTTTTTTTTTTCTAATTTTAAATGTTTTAAAATAAATTTAAAAGCACTAACAAAAATGGAAAGACAATTATAGTAAGCATCTATATGCTTGTTATTCACATCCAATAATTTCAATGTTTTTACCATGTTTTTGATTCTATTTCCTGTCTTTTCAACTGTGCTGTTTTATTTTAAAGTAAGTCTGTGACTTTTTTTCCCCTATAAATGTCTCATTTTGAATGTGTAATTGATAAGGGATTTGATTTATAAAACCACATGACATTTATCACGTACCAGTGGGTAAATTATGTAATTTCTCCATGATACTCTGTCTCTCACCTAATTTGCATCACTGTTATTCCATCTAGTTTCTTGAAACAAATATCTATTTTTCTTTTCCTTCAGTATTGTTTTCTCTAATCTGTATCTTAAGTGGTATTTTCTCTGGTCTTTTGTAAAGCAAATCTGATCACATCACTCCCAAGTTTAAAAACTTCTAAGAGCAATCTATTACTTTCTGAATAATGATCAGATTTCTTAGTAAAATATTCCATTTATTTCCTAATACACATATGATATATGGAATATCATATTCCATAATATCCCTCATATGGTCCTTTATAGACTGGCTGCTGATTACTTTTCCAGCCTCATCTTATAACTGATTCAATGTAATGTCCACATAGTCAGTATTTTATTTGATTTTAACCAATGGGTGTTTATATACACCATTTCTTTGATGAAATAATCATTGTCCATTCTTTGGTTTAACTTTAGGATTAATTTAGGTATTTTTTCATGTGTTAACTGATCTCCCAAGTCTTGGTTACCATTCTTTCTATATGTTCACCTAGCGTACTATAGTTTACTACACTGCTGAGCAAGTTCCTGAGCACTTGTCTCTATTATTATTGATTTATCTTTCGGCCCTGTAGCTAAGCTAATCAATCCATAGATTTGGTTGCTGTTCTGTCCTGTGCTTAGTCTCTCTTGTTCAACTCTTTGTGACCCCATGCACTGTAGCCTGTCAGGCTCCTCTGTCTTTGGGGATTCTCCAGGCAAGAATACTGGAGTGAGTTGCCATGCCCTCCTCCAGGGGATCTTCCCAACCCAGGTCTACTACATTGAAGGCAGATTCTTTACCACCTGAGCTACCAGGGAAGCCCAGATTTGGTTGATCATACTGCAAAACAAATTGAATGTGTTCACTTCTCTGCATAACCACTGTTTCTAACCTAACCTAATCACCACGTGCTATGGCTTAACTACTAGTATCTCCTTCATTTTTTACTAAATCTACAAATATTATCTACAATATGATTTTTTAAATATCAAGTGAATTTGCTATCAGACTATTTTAAAAACACATGATAATGATTAGTCTTTGGATAAATTACTTTCTTTTCCCCAATATGATCTATATGGTATAGTCCTTGCCCCTTCTTTCTACTTTATCATTTTATGTCACTACTCCTTTCAAAGTGCTGAAGCCACACATGTTTTATGTTTTCCTAGAAAATGTTGTTTTTTTTTTTTTTTTGGTCCATCTAAGGGAATTTCAAATTCTGGTTCTTCTCTTTAGAGGGTTCTTTCAACAATTTTTGTAGAGATGGCTCCTTCATATGCTTTATGCTAAATGTTTTGATCAGGGACACCTTCCTTGAATTCTTCCATTTTCTCATTATCACTTAATGTCTGTGACTTATTAAATTAGTAGACTAAAGAGCAGTTGAAACTTGAATGATGCAGGAGTTGGGCACTGACTCCCTACACCCTCAAAAAATCCATGTATAATTTACGGTGAGCCCTCTCATATCCACGATTTCATATTCATCAATTCAACTAAATGCAATCACATATAGTGTGATGCTGTGTATATAATATGCATTTATCAAAAACAAAATCATGTGAAAGTGGACCTGTATAGTTCAAACCCATGTTCTTCAAGGGTCAATTGTATAACCATTTTTCCTTCATTGTTTGTGAATATTCTAACAATTCTTAAAAAGAAGTAGTCCTTTTTACTGGAGGTGTTTATTGGTCACAATTCTTCAGAAAAACAGAAACAATAGGGTGTATACTTATAAAAAGTTATTTATTATAAGAAATTGGGTTCACATAATTATAGAAATTAGCATGTCCAAAATCTATAGTGTTGAGCTAGCAAGCTGGAGACCCAGAGTAACTGATGTTCCAACTCAAGTCTGAAAGTTATCTGCAGAAGAATTCTCTTTTATTCAAGGATGGATCAGTCATTTAGTTCCACCAGACCTCCAACTGATTGCATGAGGCCCTAAGGAGACCAGTTTGTTTACTTAAAGCCCACCAATTTATATGCTAATCTCATTCAAAAACACCTCCACATAAATGCTCAGAATAATGTTTGCCCAACAATTGGGGCATCATGACTCAGCCAAATCAATACATAAAATTAACCATGAGAGGGTCCAACTTCCATAAGTATGTATAAAATATTCTATATCTATTATGACTGTGTAGTTTAGATCTACTCAACCCTACCTTTTCCTTCACTTTTTGTATTTAGATTGAGAGAGGTATATTGATGACATCTGCTGATACTATTTTTTTCTCCCCTACATCTCTTAGATTCAGATTTATGAAAATTAGATTTATACTGTTTCCTAGATGAATAATTAATAACATACACTCTATAATAACATACACACTTCATTGTTATTTGTAGGTTGTATCATAAAAAAAGATTTTTGCCACATTTATTTTATTATTCTAGTTTTAAACTCCTAAGCTTCTCTAGGTGTGTTACTTTCATTTAGAATGATTTTAGGTTTTGCTTTGATAGTCATTCTGAAAATATTTTTGATCAATGAGTTGAAACTACTTATAGTTATTTTGTAAACATTATTAATTTTTAACCTCAGTCCCATAATTTAATTTTGTTCTTTTTTTGACTGTGTTGTACAGCTTGCAGAATCAGAGTTCCCGACCAGGGATTGAACCTGGGCCCTAGCATGGAAGTGCAGTCTCCTAATCACTGGAAGCCAGGGGATTCCTTGTGCTGTTCTTTCTTTAAAATATATTCTGCTTTTACAGAAGGTTTGGACATTTTTCTAGTGGTTGTTGCTATTGTTCTGTAGATAAGCCCTCTCCAGTTCTTTAAGACCGCATGAACTGTAGCACGCCAGGCTTCGCTGTCCTTTTTATCTCCCAGTGTTGGCTCAAACTCATGTCCATTGAGTCTGTAATACTATCCAATCATCTTATCCTATGTTGTTCTCTTCTCTTTCTGTTCTCCATCTTTCCCAGCATCAGAGCTTTCTCAGTGAGTCCACTCTTTGCATCACGTGGCCAAACTATTGGAGCTTCAGTTTCAGCATCAGTCTTTCCAATGAATATTCAGGGTTGATTTCCTTTAGGACTGACTGATTTGATATCCTTACTGTCCAAGGAACTCTCAGGAGTCTTCTCCAGCACTATAATTTAACAGCATCATCCTTTGGAGCTCAGCCTTCTTTATGGTCAATTTCTCACATGGACAGGGAGGCCTCGCGTGCATGGGGTCGCAAAGAGTCGGACACGACTGAACGACTGATCTGATCTCACATGGATACATGATTACTGGAAAAAACCGCAGCTTTAACTATAAGGACCTTTGTCAGCAAAGTGATATGTCTGCTTTTTAACACATTGTGTCTAGGTTTGTCATAGCTCCTCTTCCAAGGAGCAAGTGTCTTTTAATTTCATGGCTGCAGTCACCATCCACAGTGCTTTTGAAGCCCAAGAAAATAAAATTTGTCAGTTTCCACTTTTTCCCCATCTATTTACCATGAAGTGATGGTACCGGATGCCATGATCTCAGTTTTTTTGTGAATGTTGAGTTTAAAACCAGGTTTTTCACTCTCCTGTTGCACTCTCATTAGTGCCTCTTTAGTTCCTCTTCACTTTCTGGTATTAGAGTGGTGTCAGCCTGCATAGCCATGAAGTGAAAGTTGTTCAGTCATGTCCAACTCTTTGTGACACCATGAACTATACAGTCCATGGAATTTTCCAGGCCAGAATACTACAGTGGATAGCCTTTCCCTTCTCAAGGGGATCTTCCCAACCTAGCGATCGAACCCAGGTCTCCCATATTGCAGGTAGATCCTTTACCAGCTGAGCTGCAAGGGAAGCATATCTGTGGTTGTCCATATTTCTCCTGGCAATTTTAATTCCAGCTTGTGATTTATCTGGACATTTCACATGACTTATTCTGCATATAAGTTAAATAAGCAGGGTGACAATATACAGCTTTCATGTACTCCTTTTCCAAGTTGAATCAGTCCATTGTTTCTTGTAAGGTTCTAACTGTTGCTTCTTGACCTGCACACAGGTTTTTTCAGGAGACAGGTAAAGTATTCTGGTATTCCCATCTTTTTTTAAATTCCAAGTGTGTGTGTGTATGTGTGTGTGTGTGAGAGAGAGAGAGAGAGAGAGAGAGAGAGAGAGATCCACACAGTCAAAGGATTTAGTGCAGTCATTGAAACAGAAATAGATTTTTTTTTGGGGGGGGGGGAATTCCCTTGATTTTTCTATGATCCAATGGATGTTGGCAATTTGATCTCTGGTTTCTCTGCCTTTTCTAAATCCAGCTTGTACATCTGGCAATTCCTGGTTCACATAATGCTGAAGCCTAGCTTCAAGGATTTTGAGCATAATCTTAACAGCATCTGAAATGAGTGCAATTGTACCACAGTTTGAACATTGTTGGGCTTTCCTGGTGGTTCAGACTGTAAAGAACCCATCTGCAATGCAGGAGACCTTGCTTCAATCCCTGGCTTGGGAAGATACCCTGGAGAAGGGCATGGTAACCCACTCCAATATTCTTGCCTGGGGAATCCCCATGGACAAAGGAGCCTGGCAGGGTTGCAAAGAGTCATACATAACTGAGCCACTAAGCACAGCACAGTGAACCTTTTTTGGCATTGCCCTTCTTTGAGATTGGAATAAAAACTGACCTTTAACAGTCCAGTGGCCACTGCTAAATTTTCTAAATGTGCTGTCATGTTGCCTCCAAGACTTAAAACAGCATCACTTTTTAGGATTTGAAATAGCTCAGCTTGAACTCCATCACTTCCACTAGCTTTGTTTGTAGTAATGCTTCCTGAGACCCACTTGATTTCCCACTTCAGGATGTCTGACTCTAGGTGAGTGATCACACTATCCTGGTTATCTAGTCATTTTGACCTTTCTTGTATAGCTCTTATATGTATTCTTGGTACTTCTTAATCTCTTTTGCTTCTGTTAGATTTTTGCCATTTCTGGCCTTTATTGTCCCCGTCTTTGGTTACATATATATTAAAGTGAAAGTGTTAGTCACCCAGTCACCTCCAACTCTGTGACCCCATGAACTGCAGCCTGCCGACTTCCTCTGTCCATGGAATTCTCCAGGCAAGAATACTGGAGTGAGTTGCCATTCCTTCTCCAACATTTATACTAACACTTCTGTAAGTTATCCCTATTCCCCTTTGTTACTGTAAATAACGTTTCAATTTTCCAGTAACTTTTCCTTCATCCTCTCTTTTTTTTTAATGCAGAACCTGGTTTATATCTGAAAGTGAAAATGTTAGTAGCTCAGTCGTGCCTCAATTTTTGTAACCCCATGGACTGTAGACTGCCAGGATTCTTTGTCCATGGATTCTCCAGGCAAGGATACTGGAGTGGGTAACCATTCCCTTCTCTAGAGGATATTCTTGTCCCAGTGTCTCCTGTTTTGCAGGCAGATTCTTTACTATCTGAGCCACCAGGGAAGCCCCATTTATTCATAATTATAAGGCTTTTTAGAAAGCTTTATCTATTTTGACGTACTCTATTCATTCTTCTCTCTCAGATTTTGATAGTTGTACTGGTTCTACCTTGTCTGAAAAAGCATCCGATCTTTTCTTTCTAGCTATGTGTAAATCTTATTGCAAAAAGAAATACATATGCAGAGATCACCTAAATTCTTTATGTTAACAGTATTTCTATTCATTGTATTTAGTTGAAGATTTTTTGATAATTGACTTTTTTAGAATGTCCCAATTTAAAAACAAAATGTTCTAAGAGGCTTTGTGCTGCTAAAAGCATATCAAAGGATTTTAAATGTGAAAATGAGTGTGTTTAGGCATATCCTTGGTTCACAATCCCTGATAAAAATATTTTCTGTACACTTACTTTCTTTCTTATTCCTGATAACTTTTATCCTTGCCTGGGAGTTAGATAATGAGAAAATTTCTCTAAATACTTGCTTACCTTTCTGTTGTGCCTTCCAAATACTTGCACTTAATCTCACACATGTGAAGAAACATTGCTGAGCTCTTAAGAGTTTTTCTTATTGAATGTGTGAAAGAGTGGTGTCCATTTATTTTCCCAACTTATGCACAATCCAACCAAATATTTCATACATATTCTATATATGCATATACACTCACAAATATACATGTGTGTATGCCTGTGTATGAGAAAGAGAGTTAGAGAGCAAAAGAGAGAGATTTACTACCTGAAAACTGATTTTTAAAATGCCATTGGTTCTTTGGTTTTACACTGAACTGTGCATCCTATATGGGGCCCATCCTTGTATATACATGACGAACACACTAAAACATAGGAAGTATTATAAAGGAAAAAAGTCAGAAAATTAGAAAAGTGTTCTGATTAACCATTGAAGAGGAAGCCCTAGCTTTATGCTTAGAGGACTGGGAGAAGGTTAATAATCAAACAATAAAAGACATAGAGAAACTGTACAGTACACTAGAGGCCAAGAGGAAAGAGAACTTCCCCAAACCATCTGTTTAAGTGCATTTAGTACCACAAAGAGTTTTGGCCCTTCCCCCTCACTTACTAACTTTCTGTACAACACTCAGAGGAGTCCTTTTGTAATGTATATAAGAATATGGATCTCTTGTGCTTAATCTACAAATAAGTTTCTCATCTCACTCAAAACAGAATCCAATTTTCTCCCTTTAATCTCTTCTTCCTTTGAGCCCAAGTAACCTGGTCTCCAAGGCGAAGGTGATGGCAACCCTCTCCAGTACTCTTGCCTGGAAAATCCCATAGGCTGAGAAACCTGGTAGGCTGCAGTCCATGGGGTCGCGAAGAGTTGGACACAACTGAGTAACTTCACTTTCACTTTTCACTTTTATGCATTGGAGAAGGAAATGGCAACCCACTCCAGTGTTCTTACCTGGAGAATCCCAGGGATGGAGGACCCTGGTGGGCTCCCATCTATGGAGTTGCACAGAGGCAGACAGGACTGAAGTGACTTAGCAGCAGCAGCAGGAACCTGATCTCATCACCTAGCACTCTCTTTCCTGACCATAGTATTTTTGATCCTCTGTAAGATTGCAGGGAGAAATATCAATAACCTCAGATATGCAGATGACACCACTCTTATGGCAGAAAATGAAGAGGAGCTAAAGAGCCTCTTGATGAAAGTGAAAGAGGAGAGTGAAAAGGTTGGCTTAATGGTCAACATTCAGAAAATGAAGATCATGGCATCTGATCCCATCACTTCATGGGAAGTAGATGGGGAAACAGTGGAAGCAGTGTCAGGCTTTATTTTTGGGGGCTCCAAAATCACTGCAGATGGTGATTTCAGCCATGAAATTAAAAGATACTTACTCCTTGGAAGGAAAGTTATGACCAACCTAGATAGCATATTCAAAAGCAGAGACATTACTTTGCCAACAAAGGTCCATCTAGTCAAGGCTATGGTTTTTCCAGTGGT
>NW_011495086.1:8764979-8778303 GCF_000754665.1 Bison bison bison | reverse complement strand
CAAGGCTATGGTTTTTCCAGTGGTCACGTATGGATGTGAGAGTTGGACTGTGAAGAAAGCTGAGCACCAAAGAATTGATGCTTTTGAACTGTGGTGTTGCAGAAGACTCTTGAGAGTCCCTTGGACTGCAAGGAGATCCAACTAGTCCATTCTAAAGGAGGTCAGCCCTGGGTGTTCTTTGGAAGGAATGATGCTAAAGCTGAAACTCCAGAACTTTGGCCACCTCATGCAAAGAGTTGACTCATTGGAAAAGACTCTGATGCTGGGAGGGATTGGGGGCAAGAGGAGAAATGGACGACAGAAGATGAGATGTCTGGATGGCATCACCGACTCGATGGACGTGAGTTTGGGTAAACTTTGGCAGTTGGTGATGGACAGGGAGGCCTGGCGTGCTGCGATTCATGGCGTCGCAAAGAGTCGGACATGACTGAGAGACTCAACTGAACTGAAGTACCTTGAACACATCAAGTTTGCTTGTGCCTTAGACACCATTTTCTCCTCCTTCCCTTAGAAGAACTCTCCCCTTTCCTGCAGATTTTGGCTGAAAGGTTGCCATATAAGACAGCCTTTCTGATCTCTCTGTCCTTAAGACCACCCTACATTCCTCTATTCACTTTTCAGGGTTTGCTCATCCTCAGTGCTTTTTCATTTTTTACAGTAGATCTTTTTTGATTATCTGTTTGAAATATAGCAGTGTATAAATGTCAATGCCAAACTCCCAATCTACCCCTTTCCCCTACCCATCCCCCATCTCCCTATAACTATAAATTATTTCTCTAAATTGTGACTGTTTCTGTTTTGTAAGTTTATTTGTATCTTTTTTTTTTTCTTCTGCATATGTTGTTCAGTCACTCAGTTGTTTCTGACTCTTTGCAACCCCATGGATTGCAGCATGCCAGGCTTCCTTGTACTCTACCATCTCCTGGAGCTTGCTTGAACTCAAGTCCATTGATTCATTACTGCCATTCAACCATCTCATCCTCTGTCATCCCTTTCTCTTCATGTGATATTATATGATATTTGTCTTTCTCTGTCTATATTACTTCACTTAATATGAAAATTATGATAATCTCCAGGTCCTTCCATGCAGCTGCAAATGACATTATCCCACTCCTGTTAATGGCTAATATTCCATTGTATATATGTACCACATCTTCTTTACCCATTCTTCTGTCAATGGATACATAGGTTCTTGCATATCTTGGCTATTGTAGTTAATAATGCAATAATATCAGGGTGCATATATCCTTTTTTTTTCATAACCTTTTGAAACATGTTTTCCTCTGTATATATGGCTACTTTGGGGGTTGCTAGATCACATTGTAGCTGTTTTTAATGTTTTAAAGAACCTCCATACTAGGTTTTTATCATCTGAAAAATCATTTATCTTTCCAGTTGTTGAAGTTCTGTCCACCTCATTTAAATGTTAGCTTTCTAAGGTAAATAGGCAATCTCTCTTGTTCAACTTTGTTTTACCAGTTTGTTGTTGTTGTTCAGTCATTAGATCATGTCAGACTCTTTGTGGCCCGAGGGACTGCAGCACACCAGGCTCATCCCTCCTCCCCTGTCTCATGGAGTTTTACCAGTACTGTTAACTAATGTTTATTGAACACATGAATAGATGATGATGTCCTTCTGTATTTTCATCTCTGTAATAGTACATTTATAACAACGATTTTAATTTGGTAATAGGCAATAAGACACATTCCTAAGAGAGTATGGGAGTAATTGGGTAGGCAAGTGGTTGACTTTTGAATCGATATTTTTTGCTTAATAACTGTAGTTCACTGGCAAAAAGAGGGAATGTTAATTAGCAAACGGTTACAGATAAAAGCTTGTTAAACATATTTGACTGAGGAAGAGATTGATTCACTGCAGATTAAATTTTGATAGATCAAGAGCAAGATATCTGGAGACTAATTGGTCAAATAGCATGTTCATAAAAGCTAGAAAGTAATGTCAGTGGAAAGAATAAAGATTCGATATAGGTTAAACAATATAGACATTTTGCAATGTACAATAAGCCAGCAAAGTGTAAAAATATTTTTGAATTATCTGTTATTTTTAGCATAGGGATTTCACATTTTCTTAGCAGAATAGATTGAATGACAGTATTAAAATAATTTTCTCTGGTATTTATACTTTCTATTGTATTGATTGTTGGGGTGAGAAAGCTCTATATCTTACTCCTCCCCACAAACACACACCCATAAATGTGACCTGCCTGTCTCCAATATCCTTTGCTACCTGATTCTCAGAAATCTGACTTGCTTCAACCTTTGTGAACCCATGCTCTCCCTCTCATTTTCTATATGTCTGACAATGTTAATTAAGCTGCTGTGTTGTCAAATGCTGAATTTGACACTGGCTGTGTGAGGATCTTCTGAGACAATATTAAAAATAAACATGGGAACAATTGCTGTATCAGCTCCTATCTCCCTTGGTAATAGCATATTGTTTAAATGGGGATAGAGAGAGGTCAGTTCCATATAAACTAAGGAAGTATAAGTGGAGCCATAACTGATTTTGAATATATAAATCTTATGCAATACGGCTTTGGCTTCTCCTGGTTAAGTATCATTTTAATAAGAATAAGGTTAAAATTAATGAAAAGCATAAATGGCTCCAGAAGCGTTTGGTAATGTAGCAGGATAGAACTCTCCTAATAGCAATGATTATTCTTTATTTGGTCTAAGTCAGACTGGATTATAAAAAGTGGATTCTATTTAATGCTATTAATTTTTCCTGGTTATTAGTAATTAAGTTGATCTATTAAATCAATCTAAAATTTCTTTTTTCACCTTTATTACTATTTTTTTAAATATTATGATTAGTTTGTTCATAATTAGTTGAACATTAAAACTTTTAATTATTTGTGTATCTGAGAAAAATTATTTAAGTACTCTATTTTAATATTTCAACTAAACATAGTGTTAATTTCCAAAGTGTTCCTTTTTATTCAAGACTGGGTGCTGTGCAAAATAGAATGATCAATTATGATATTATCAACTGTACAGTTCTAATTATGATTTATTAATATGATCTAGAAATTGGCCATTATTCTGTCAGACAATTAAAAACCACTTACAGATTGTAGTATGTAAGACAAAGCATGGTTTATTTGTTTTTTTTTCAAAGGGTGAATATCTAAATAAAAATATTCTCAGGAAAGGGCAGAGAATTAGCAATGGATATGAACAACCCAACCAACTGAAAAGCTAACAGACATGCCATATATGAAATTGAAAGTTTTTGGTGAATTTTCTGAGGTTTGGATTTATCTCAGATTTATTACAAGTGATAGAAGTATATGATTGTATTTAAGCAACTTAGGTAGATCAGTGAGACATATTCCCTAGAGCAATTCCACTAAAACTCTTCACCTTCTCAGTTCACCTGTATCAGGACTGATCCAGAAGTTCATTTGAAAGAACATTTGTACATAAGCTATCCAAGATAACAACTTGAAACTAGTATGACAACAAATCTACACAACCCTATACCTTCAAGAGTTTCCAGTATCTTTCTTCATTTCACCTGAATATATTCCTTTTAAAGGTTTCATACATAATTACTAAGAAACTCAACTCCACAGGTATGGCTTCAGTTCAGTTCAGTCAGTCAGTTCAGTCACTCAGTTGTGTCCAACTCTTTGCAACCCCATGAATCTCAGCACGCCAGGCCTCTCTGTCCATCACCAACTCCCAGAGTTCACTCAAACTCACATCCATCGAGTTGGTGATGCCATCCAGCCATCTCATCCTCTGTCATCCCCTTTTCTTCCTGCCCCCAATCCCTCCCAGTATCAGAGTCTTTTCCAATGAGTCAACTCTTTGCATAAAGGGGCCAAAGTACTGGAGTTTCAGCTTTAGCATCATTCCTTCCAAAGAAATCCCAGGACTGATCTCCTTTAGAATGGACTGGTTGGATCTCCTTGCAGTCCAAGGGACTCTCAAGAGTCTTCTCCAACACCACACTTCTAAAGCATCAATTCTTTGGCGCTCAGCTTTCTTCACAGTCCAACTCTCACATCCATACATGACCACTGGAAAAACCATAGCCTTGACTAAACGAGCCTTTGTTGGCAAAGTAATGTCTCTGCTTTTGAATATGCTATCTATGTTGCTCATAACTTTCCTTCCTCTCAACATTCAGAAAACTAAGATCATGGCATCTGGTCCCATCACTCCATTGGAAATAGATGGGAAACAGTGGAAACAGTGTCAGACTTTATTTTTTTGAGCTCCAAAATCACTGCAGATGGTGATTGCAGCCATGAAATTAAAAGACACTTACTCCTTGGAAGGAAAGTTATGACCTAGATAGCATATTCAAAAGCAGGTACCATTTCATGCCAGTCAGGATGGCTGCGATCCAAAAGTCTACAAGCAATAAATGCTGGAGAGGGTGTGGAGAAAAGGGAACCCTCTTACACTGTTGGTGGAAATGCAAACTAGTACAGCCACTATGGAGAACAGTGTGGAGATTCCTTAAAAAACTGGTAATAGAACTGCCTTATGACCCAGCAATCCCACTGCTGGGCATACACACTGAGTAAACCAGAATTGAAAGAGACACATGTACCTCATTGTTCATCCCAGCACTGTTTATAATAGCCAGGAAATGGAAGCAACCTAGATGTCCATCAGCAGATGAATGGATAAGAAAGCTGTGGTACATATACACAATGGAGTATTACTCAGCCATTAAAAAGAATACATTGAATCGGTTCTAATGAGGTGGATGAAACTGGAGCCTATTATACAGACTGATGTAAGCCAGAAAGAAAAACACCAATACAGTATACTAACGCATATACATGAAATTTAGAAAGATGGTAACAATAACCCTGCATACGAGACAGCAAAAGAGACACTGATGTATAGAACAGTCTTTTGGACTCTGTGGGAGAGGGGGAGGGTGGGATGATTTGGGAGAATGGCATTGAAACCTGTATAATATCATATATTAAATGAGTCACCAGTCCAGGTTCGATGCATGATACTGGATGCTTGGGGCTGGTGCACTGGGACGACCCAGAGAGATGGTACGGGGAGGGAGGAGGGAGGAGGGTTCAGGATGGGGAAGACGTGTATACCTGTGGTGGATTCATGTTGATATATGGCAAAACCAATACAATATTGTAAAGTTAAAAAATAAAATAAAATAAATTAATTAAAAAAAGACAAAAAAACAAAAGCAGGTATGGCTTAAAGTTTGTTTATTAAATGTCAGACTGGTTGAAGCCAGATCAAATCTCTTCTCATTTTAAAAGAGAACTTGGATTTTTTTTTTTTTTTTACAATAACATGTCATTCACAGGATCTGGATCATATTACACTTATGTAGACAAGGCTTTACATGACAAGCGTATAGTGGTGGTGGTGGTGGTTGTGGTTTAGTCGCTAAGTCATGTCCAACTCTTGGGATACCATGGACTTTAGCCTGCCAGGCTCCTCTGTCCATGGGATTCTCCAGGCAAGAATACTGCAGTAGGTTGCCATTTCCTTCTCCAAGGGATCTTCTCGACCCAGGAATCTCCTGGATTGCAGGCAGATTCTTTACTGACTGAGCTACGAGGGAAGCAAGTGTATAATAAATACATTGAATTAATAAATTATCTTTTCATGGAATTTGCATTAGTTTAGTACATCCTTAAAAGTTACATATGTTTAATTTCTAATATGTTACAGTTTCATGCTCTCAAGCCAGTTACAAAGGATCAAGGCCCTCAAAGCAGTTTATGAGTTCAATAGGGGGATTATTTGTAACTATTACATAGCTAAAATTACTTTAGAAAATTACAATATGCTTGTAGGCTTCAAAAAGACTGATGTATTTATGCTTTAATCTGTTATTTTTTATGTCAAATTTTTTACGTTAAAGGTATTTTTTAAAGTATATGTATTTTTCAGAGTCGGTCATTTTTTCCCCCCTAAGTAACATATGGATTCACAGCCATGTTTACCTAATTTGCTAGGCTCTTTGTGTTGATGACAATTAGTCCTTATTATTCCCCATTGGGGTACTCAAATTTGGTGAGCATGTTAGCTATCTACAATGTTAAAATTGTATGGGTTTTTATGTATTTTTCACAAAAGATTTGCTTATTTAGCCTAAAGATATAGTCTACTATTGTAATTGGCATTTACTGAAATTTGTTTCCAGTAACCTTCAAACTGTTAAACGTTTTCTTGTTTCTCTCTTTTAATAGTGCCTATTTTATTAGCTTTATGTTTTCCCTTTCAAAATGCCTCATCAGTTTTTGGAAATAGTTTTTTAAGTTAAAGAAAATCATCAATTATAGAGAATCTCTTAACCCCATATAACCTACTTGATCCATTATCTTTTTCATAAGAGTTTTTGACTATAATTTTCTTATGATCATTACACACTGCCATAGAGAACATTTTCAGAGTTCTTACCTCAAAAAACAGCAAGATAACATTGAAAACAATAACTTCAAACATAGGCAAAATGAAATAATAAAGTTTTCTAAAGACATAAAATTTTAAAAGGAAAGTCAGAGAAAACAATATAAATAGTGAATATATATAGATGAAAGATAATAAAAAGAGACTTTTAGCTCTCAAAAGAGAAATATCAGTACATTCATATTTGCTACTTCCTAATCGGCATAAGACTGTTATAGAACAGACTAATTTATTTGTATCTGAAATTATTTGAAAATTTAGTTTTAAGTTTCGTTAATGCTTAGTTGCTCATTTGTGTCAAACTCTTTGTGACCCCATAGACTGTAGCCCACTAGGATCCTCTGTCCATGGAATTCCTCAGGCAAGAATACTGGAGTGGGTTGCCGTTTCCTTCTCCATGGGATCTTCCCAACCCCTGGACTGAACATGGTCTCCTGTGACTCTTGCCTTGAGAGGCAGATTCTTTACCACTGAGCCACCTGAGAAGCCTCTAATTTCAGTATTTGTAAGTATATATAAAACACTGCCTATAGAATTAATTATTTAGAAAGAAACTTTATTTGAAAGATAAACAGACATATTTGTGTACACACACATGCACACGTGCACATAATCACGGATCTAAGAATGTGCTGTCGCTCAATCGTAGCCAACATTTTGCGACCCCATCAACTGTAGCCCACCAGTCTCTTCTGTCCATGGAATTGTCCAGGCAAGAATATTGGAGTGGGTTGCCATTTGCTTCTCCAGGATCTAAAAATACCAGAGCAAATACCAAATACATGTTTTATCTCATATTTTCAATAAAGAGCTATTGGTAATGAGACTATGAAAGTCAACAACTACTTCTATTTTCCTAGAAGTAAATTTCACCTCTGTTATTAAGTTATTCACATTTACTTCTATACTTTGGCTACAGTGATACATTGGTTAACTTCCTATGTAAAATGCTTGTGTTTTGTATATTTGAATCAATTTCTTAACCTTGAAATCCATACGCTGATTTATCCTTATTTATATGAATCTGAAAATTAAATTTGGTAAAAAATTTAACACTATTTAATAGTATCCTCATATTTTAGGAAAAGCTTGAATAAGTCCATTTGAATCACATTAAATTATATTTACATGTTATATTTCAGGGTTAGCAATAGAAGAAAGCCTTAGTGAGTTGAAAGCTACTTTTCTGCCAGTGAGACAACCAGTGAAGAATATGGTTAGCTAAGTACTAAGGAATTTTATAGGGGAGTATATTAAATTTATAATAAAATATATAGTTAAAGCACAGATAAGTGTACTACAGTAATGAAATGTGGATACTTACTCGTTCTGTAAAATAGAGTGATTCAGAAAGATAATTCCTTTGCTGTTTCCCCTGTGTGATTTGATCTTTTCATTTATTTCACCCTGGTGATTTTCCCACTGATTATCTCTTCCACTAGATGTCAGGCAAGAGGAGGGAGTGGTACTGAATCTAAAATGAATACATTTGCTTTTAAAAAAGTGTTAAAATTGATGACTAAATGCAGCCAAACTGAGTAGCGATTAGGCATATGGAAGATAAAATGCTCTGATAATTAGTCTGAACTAAATATTAATAACAGTAGCTGCAGGAGGAACCATATTCTTTTATGATAATATGGGTCTTTATTTTGTCTTCCTCTGGGAAATATACTCTGTTTAGAAAGTTTAGTTCCACTTATGCTTTTGTAAAACAACATGTACATGTTCTTTGTAGAACTCAATATGATTTTAATTGAGTAATTAATTTTGTCAAGGTCGACTGAAGGCACATCTCACTATCATCTCCCACATGTAAATTCTGTAAGGTAGGTCCTAAGTCTGTTAGTTTCTTTATGCACAGACCCAGCATAATATATTGGGATATTGTCCATTTAGTCAAAGCTATGGCTTTCCCAGTAATCATGTGTGGATGTGAGAGTTGGACCATAAAGAAGGCTGAACGCTGAAGAATTGATGCCTTTGAACTGTGATGCTGGAGAAGATTCTTGAGAGTCCCTTGGACTGCAAGGAGATCAGTCAAACCTAAGGAAATCAACCCTGAATATTCATTGGAAGGACTGATGCTGACGCTGGAGTTCCAATCCTTCGGGCACCTGTTGCAAAGACTGACTCATTGGAAAAGACCCTGATGCTGGGAAAGATTGAGGGCAGGAGGAGAAGGGAGTGACAGGGAATGAAATGGTTGAGATTGCATCACCAACTCAATGGGCATGAGTTTGAGCAAATTCTGGGAGATAATGAAGGACCAGGAATCCTGGCATGATGCAGTACAAAAAGTCAAACTCAACTTAACAATAAGAAATGAAAAATATAAGTGTATTGAAGGAGTGACTAAATTAAAAAAAAAAGAATAAATATGAGTGAGTGAATGGATGAACCAGTGAGTGAATGAGATTATAGAGCTTCCATTTCAAACATGAATGCAGTGTAGATTCATTGTTTGGGGTCAATTTACATATATTATCTTAAACAATGAGACATAAGAGTTATAAATGAAGGCTTTGTGGTCTCTTTATTAGACTGGCTGGCTATAATATTTTGGTTAAGATGTCTTCAGAAAGACAAATAAATGATGGTATTGATACTGAATAAAAAAGACAGAAATGAGGAAGATGTACCCAATGCACAACAGGTATATGGCCCTCAGAGCATATTATCCATGTGTTAGCATGTTATAATTCACTTTGTTGCATGCCGATTTCTCTGATGGGAATGTTATGATTGTACCACAGAAGATAACTTACCATCCTTGCTGCTTCTTGTCCAACTCATGCCCTATACCATTGAATGAACTATCTCTTTTCCCTAGAAAATTCATCTTCCTCCTTCTTAATGGCTGTGAAATCTTCTTATTGATCTCTCAGGGGACATCTATATATTACCTTTTCAATAAAGCATTCCCTAGTTTCCCATGTATGTATGTGCTCAATCCTCTGTGTTCCCATTGCATATTTTGTAGCCTTTGTAACTAAACTCAGCAAATTTATTGAGCTTAACTGATTGTATGCATATTCCTCCCTAACTATTGAATCCCCTTATATAGTGGTCCTCTTTTATGTATAGTACTTTGCATAGTTCTTGACCGGAGTTAAACTAGTAAAGCTGTCAAATACATGATAAAGTAATAAGAACATTTACACTGAGGGACAGCTAATGATCATCATTTAGAGAAGACATTACAATAATATACTCAATGATTTAGCCCTGTTAAATTATGTAATTTAAGTATAAGACAATAATCAGGTTTTTAAGAGTTTTATCCTTGTTTTCTTTCTTTAATCTGATATTTAGCTCTTTAACTTCAGGGTTATGGAATTTCGTATTTGCTAGTTTCAAGGAATTATTTTCCTTAGATTCATAACTTTAAATTCCAGTTTCATGTGATGTCTTCACCACTCCACAACAAATATTTTATCTTTAGGAATTTGTGTTCTTTCCAGAGTTCCAAACATTTAAACTGTAATATACATGGTTGCCAATCATCAATCAATAATAAATTTAATATTAATAAACTTGATAGTTAACACATTGTCTTTCATATCAGAAAAACATGGTTATGAATTATAAAATATGAAGTTTAAAGTTGATTACTTATGCTCACAAAAATCTACTGTTTCCTATTTTGAGAAAATTCTATTATGATAAAAATGTATGGAAATAGAATCAAGAATGGATGAATGACTTCTGTACAGAGAAAGGAAATGATTTTTTAAGCTTTTCTTCAGTGCACTGATTAAATGGGAGACTTAGGATTTCAGTAGAATAAGCACATGATGGAGCCAGCCATATTTATCACAAGCGTATCTCATTTCATTATGCTTCATTTTATTGTACTTCACAGACAATATGTGTTTCACAAATCCTAGATTTATGACAACCTCTGTAGCAAGTGTAGCTGCACCATTTTCCAGCATCTGCACAGTTCATGTCTCTGCGTCACATTTTGGTAATTCTTACAATAGTTCAAGATTTTTCATTATTATTATATTTATTATGGTGATCTGTAATCATTGAACTTTGAGGTTATTGTTACAATTGTTTTTGGGCACCACTCAAACCATATCCATATAGGGAGCCAAACTTAATTGATAAATATTATGTGTGATTCACCTGCTCCACCAAGTGGTGGTTCCTCCTACTTGGGCTTCCCTTTTCCCTGAGAAACAGTAATATTAAAATTAGATAATTAATAACCCTACAATGAACTCCAAGTGTTCAAGTGAAAGAGTTGCATGTCTTGCACTTTAACCCAAAAGCTAGAAATGTTTAATCTTAGTGAGGGAGGCATATTGAAAGCTGAGATAGGCTAGGCTTCTTGCGTGAAATAGTTAGCCTAGTCGTGAATGCAAAGAAAATGTTCTAGAAGGAAATTAAAAATCTTACTCCAGTGAACTCACAAATGATAGGAAAATGACACAGCCTTATTGATGCTAAGGATAATGTTTTAGTGGTCTGGAGAGAAGATCAAACCAGCTATAACATTTCATTAAACCAAAGCCTTGTCAGAGCAAAGCCCAAACTCTCTTCAAATCTATGAAGGCTGAGAGTTTGAAGCTAGCAGAGATTAGGTTGGAGAAGGCAATGGCACCTCACTCCAGTATTCTTGCCTGGAAAATCCCATGGATGGAGGAGCCTGGTGGGCTGCAGTCCATGGGGTCACGAAGAGTTGGACACGACTGAGCGACTTCCCTTTCACTTTTCACTTTCATGCATTGGAGAAGGAAATGGCAACCCCTCTAGTGTTCTTGCCTGGAGAATCCCAGGGACAGGGAAGCCTGATGGGCTGCCATCTATGGGGTCACACAGAGTCGGACATGACTGAAGTGACTTAGCAGCAGCAGCAGAGATTAGTTTATGAGGTTTAAGGAAATAATCCATCTCCATAACCTCAAAGTGTAAAATGAAGTAACAAATACTGATGTAGAAGTTGTTGCAAGTTATCCATAAGATCTAGATAATATAATTAATAAAAGTGGTCATATTAAACAAAATATTTTTAGTGTAGACAAAAGTTTTCTATTGGAAAAAATGTCATTTAGGTCTTTCATAGCTGGAGAGGACGAGTCAGCACCTGGCATCAAAGCTTCAAAGGACAGACCAAATCTCTTATCAGGGATTACTGCAGTTAGTGTCTTTAAATTGAAGCCATTGCTTACTTATCAACTCATAAATCCAAGGACTCTTATTAATTATGATAACTGTACTCTGCCACTGAACTGTAAATGGAACAACAAAGCCTGTATGACAGTACATTTGTTTATAACATGGTTTTCTGAATATTTTAAGCCCATTGCTGAGAAATACTACTTAGAAAAAATAATCTCTTAAAAACTATTGGTGCTCATTGACAATGCACTCAGTCACCCAAGAGTTCTGATGGAGATGTGCAAAGAGATTTGTTGGTGTTGTTTTTCAGTTGCTAAGATGTGGACTACAGGAGGGCAGGGTTCCCTATCCTTCACTATCTCCCAGAGTTTGCTCAAGCTCATGCCCACTAAGTTGGTGATGCCATCTAACCATCTCATCCTCTATCCCTTCTCCTCTTGCCCTCAATCTTTCCCAGCATCAGAGTCTTTTCCAATGAGTTGGCTCTTCACATCAGGTGGCCAAAGTATTGGAGGTTCGGTTTCAGAATCAGTCCTTCCAATGGAAATTCAGCATTGATTTTCTACAGAATTGACTGGTTTGATCTCCTTGCTGTCCAAGGAACTCTCAAGAGTCTTTTCCAGGACCACAGTTTGAAAGTATCATTTCATTGGTGCTCAGCCTTCTTAATGGTCCAACTCTCACATCCATATGTGACTACTGGAAAAACCATAGCTTTGACTAGATGGACCTTTGTTGGCAAAGTGATGTGTCTGCTTTTGAATATGTTCTCTAGATTTGTCATAGCTTTTATTCCAAAGAGCAAGCATCTTTTAATTTTTTGGCTGTCGTCATCATATGTAGTGATTTCGGAACCCAAGAAAATAAAATCTGTCACTGTTTGCAATTATTCTCCATTTATTTGCCATAAAATTATGGGACCAGATACCATGATCTTTGTTTTTTGAACGTTGAGTTTTAAGCCAGTTTCCCACTCTTCTCTTTCACCTTCATCAAGAAGCTCTTGAGTTCCTCTTCACTTTCTATCATTAGGGTGGTATAATCTGCATATCTGAGGTTATTGATATTTCTCCCAGCAGTCTCTATTCCAGCTTGAGATTTATCCAGCATGGCATTTTGCGTGATGTACTCTGCATAGAACTTAAATAAGTAGGGTGACAATATACTGCCTTGACATATTCCTTATCCAAATTTGAACCAGTCCTTTGTTCCATTTCCAGTTCCAACTGTTGCTTCTTAACCCGCATACAGGTTTCTCAGGAGGCAGATAAAGTGGTCTAGTATTCCCATCTCTTTAAAAGTTGTCCACAGTTGATTGTGATCCACACAATCAAAGGTTTTAGCCTAGTCAATGAAGCAGAAATAGATGTCTTTCTAAAATTCTCTTACTTTTTCTATGATCCAATGGAGATTAACACTGTTTTTATGCCTGATAACACAACATCTGTAGCCCATGGATCAAGAAGTAAATTTGACTAAGGCTGACATAGATGCTGATAAATCTGATGGATCTGGGCAAAGTCAACTGAAAATTCTATGGAAAAGAGTCTGTATAGAACAGTCTTATGGACTCTGTGGGAGAGGGAGAGGGTGGGAAGATTTGGGAGAATGGCATTGAAACATGTAAAATATCATGTAAGAAACGAGTTGCCAGTCCAGGTTCGATGCATGATACTGGATGCTTGGGGCTAGTGCACTGGGACGACCCGAGGAGGGATGGTAGTGGGGGAGGGAGGGAGGGAGGGAGGGTTCGAGGGAGT
>NW_011495086.1:8752090-8764879 GCF_000754665.1 Bison bison bison | reverse complement strand
GGGTTCAGGATGGGGAGCACAGGTATACCTGTGGTGGATTCATTTTGATATTTGGCAAAACTAATACAATTATGTAAAGTTTAAAAATAAAATAAAATTAGGAAAAAAAAAAAAAAGAGTCACCATTCTAGATACTATTAAAAACATGTGTGATTTGTGGGAAGTATTCAAAGTATTAGTATTAACAGGAGTTGGGAAGAAGTGGATTCCAAACCTCATGGTTGACTTTTACGGATTCAAGTACTAGGATTAGAAGTAGAACCTGAAGATGAAGCTGAATTTCTGCAATCTCATGATACAACTTTAAAAATGAGGAATTGCTTCTTATAGATGAGCAAAGAAACGATTCTTGAGATGAAATCTACTTGTGATGAATATGCCATCACTGTTAAGAAGACTGTTAAGATGATAGCAAATGATTTAGAATATTACATAAGCTTAGTTGATAAAACAGTGGCAGATTTTAAAGAACTGACTCCAATTTTGAGAGAAATTCCTCTGTGAGTTAAATGCTATAAAACAGCATTGCCTGCTACGGAGAACTCTTGCATGAAAGGAAGAGTCGATGGTTGTGGCAAATGTATTATTTTCTTATTTTAAAGCATTGCCACAGCCACCCCAGCCTGCAACAACCACCATCCTGAAGTCAGCAGCCATCAACATGGAGGTTTCACTTTCCATCAACAAAAATATTACAACTTGCTGAAGGCTCAGATTATAGTTAGTGTATTTTAGCAATAAAGTATTTTTAAATTAAGGCATGTGTATTTTTGAACATAATGTTATTGCACACTTCACAGACTACAGTGTAGTATAGACATAACTTTTATATGCACTGGGAAACCAGCACATTGCTGTGGCTTGTTTTATCATGATATTTGCTTTATCATGGATGCCTGGAACCAAACCCACAAAATTTCTCAGGTATGGTATATCCTCACTTAAATGTATTTTCAACACCCTTCTTTTACAGTTCAACTGTATTCACATGATGAAGTGGGTTCTAGTCTTTCCTATTACAATAAAAAGCAAAATCACATACATACACACAAACACATACACACACAAAGTTCAGTCAAAAAGTATTTCTTTTTTTCTTGTTCTTCTGTACCCTGCTACCTACCATCCTGTTTCTTCAAAGTTCTATACTAATGATTTCTTTTTCCTCACTCTTAGTTGCATATCATTACAGATCACATCAGTGAATTTAAATTTTTATTAATAACTTTGCCATCAATCTTTGTATTACTAAATTCAATGGTTATATCATTTTTCATGTTTGTATTATCTCAACATTGATCTCCTGCAATGGATCTTTTTCTTTCTTTCTTTATGTGTGTATACACACATAAGATGAGTTTTTAGGGACCATGCTTTCTCTTAAATATCCTTGACAAGAATACTTAGGCTATAAATACTTCTAAATAAATACCTATTGAAAGAACAAATACAAATTTAACTTAATAAGTTAATGAATTAAAGTTATTTTTAGAGGTGTTAGTCTTTAAATTTATGATTGCAGATATAGTAAAGGGAAAGGTATCTTTTATACTGAAGCACTGTTATAAAGATTACAGTCAACTATCAAAGGAACACTTAACAGACATAGTTATTGCAATTTGTTGACCTTCAGGACTATGGTACATCCAGGGGAAAAGTCCAAAAATAATTTGCAAATTGTTTTGGAGAAAATTACTTAGGAAATAATCAGAGGGAGAAGTTTGTACACTTGCTCTTTTAGAATTTGGCAACCATTCTGCATTATATAAAATGTGTGTGCATTTCTGACAAGATTCAGTTTTTGAGGTTATGTATTATTAAAGGTGAAAATGTTTAGGCATGGTCTTAGATGCAGTATTCATCTACCTACATCATAGAATCTCAGTTGTCTTTAAGTGGTTAAAAGAAAAAAAAATCCTGTGATGCAATTAGCACCAATCTCAATTCTAGTTAATTTGCTGTGCTTTGAGTTACATCACTTCAGGTGTGTCTGACTCCATGCAACCCTTTGGGCTGCAGCTCACCAGGCTTCTCTGTCTATGGGATTTTCCAGGCAAGAATACTGGAGTGGACTGCTATGCCCTCCTTCAGGGGATCTTCCCAACTCAGGAATCGAACCCAGGTTTCCTTCATTGGAAGTGAATTCTTTATTGTCTGAATAATGAGGACAAAAAACATTCTGTTCTTATTCTCAAATAGAAAATGAGAAAGCTGAGACATTAGCATCATGTCAAATGCTTATGGTATTTCCTCACAATTAGCATATTCTTTTTTGAACTGAAACTAGTGATAGCTATTTCAGAATAAATGAAATTTTATTCACATCTAGACTATCATCCATCACTTACTGCCTGCCTCTATAAAATAATATGATTAAAGCTCTAGTCTTATGAATATGCTTTATGTTATGAATATACTTTATGTTATGCCTCATTTTTTCATGAATATATTTCTAAATGTCTACATTGTTGCTATTAGTTATTCATAACAATCTTCAAAGAAAAATAAAAACAGCAGGTTGCATAAGCAATAGTAAGCTAATATTTTGACAAGGAAGACATTTCACCAAAATTGCATTATACATTTGAGGAGTTGAAGACAATGTCACCCATCAAATGCATTGACAATGTTTATTTAGGAACTGAAGTTTAGAATTATAGCAGTTATTCAAGAGGCATATGGATCTGCATATGAAGAAGGTGTTGAGATAATTCTTGGTATCTGTAATAACATAAAGCATATGTTTTGATTTTAAGTAGGTGACACCAAGATAAAGGGCTCAGAAGGAAATGAAAGCTAATATTGAAATATATGGAGTTAAAGTGAAGATGCATTATAAAAGTGTAAGGAAATTTTAACAGTTACTTTAAAAAATTACTATTTAAATATTTGTAGTAATAATATATATCAAAAGTTCTCCTAGGTGTCAGTACATCACAGATAGATAAGATGGAAGTCCTTTCCCAGATGGAACTTATAGTATAATGGAAGAGTTAAAAAGTAACATATATAGAGTATTTTATATATATAATATATATATAATATAGAGTAACATATATAGAGTATATAGAGTAACATATATTGAGTATATATACATATATATATATATATGTGTGTGTGTATGCAGGCTTCTCTGGTAGCTCAGGAATAAAGAATCCGCCTGTCAATGCAGGAGACACAGGTTCGATCCCTGGTTTAGGGAGACCTCCTGGAGAAGGAAATGACAACCCATTCCAGTATTCTTGCCTGGAAAAACCCATGGACAGAAGAGTCTGGCAGGCTACAGTCCATGAGGTCACGAAGAGACAGACATTACTTAGTGACTGAATAACAACAATATATACATACATACAAATATACAATATGAAAAATATTCAAAAGCAGTAAAGTGTTACTTGCTCAGTTGTGTCCAACTCTTTAAGACCCCATGGACTACAGCCTGCCAGGCTCCTCTGTCCATAAAATTGTGACCCCATGGGCTGTAGCCTGCAAGGCTCCTTTGTCCATGGGTTTTTCCAGGAAAGAATACTATACCAGGTAACCATTCCCTTCTCCAGGAGATCTTCCCAACCCAGGGGTTGAACCTTGGCCTCCTGCATTGCAGGTGGATTCTTTACCATCTGAGCCACCAGGGCAAACCAAAAGTACTATTGTTATGTCTTAATTATTATATTTCATTTTATTAGAGAGCTGAAAGAATGAAGAGAGCCTGAGAAACGTGAAATTACTGGGAGAGTATTCATATCCAGGGCTATACATGGGTGTTCACAGCAGCTTCAGGTGTAATTATCAAATCTGAAAACAACCCAAAGGTCCTTCTAATTCTTTACAGCCATACCATGGAATACTACTCAGGGACAAAAAGGGACAAACTATTGATACACATGAGGACTTAATGGATTGCAATGGCTTTATGCTGAGTGAAAAAGTCAATTTCAAAGGTTATATACTGAATTATTCCATATATATAATATTCTCAAAGACAGAAAATTATAATAATGGTCACAGATAAGTGCTTGCTGGAGTTTAGGATTGGTGAAAGGGTTTGACAATTAAGGATTTGTATCAGGGAATTTCTATGTTTTGATGTATGGAAACTATATATTGCTATGGTGGCAGTTATTCAAATACATTATATTTATGTGCCATGTTGCAGTCCATCGGGTTGCACAGTCAGACATGACTGGGTGACTGAATAACAACAACATATTTTTGTGACAAAACTTTGCAGGCACATCCATTCCACTCCCCAAAATAGTGCATGTAAAACCTGATGAAATCTACATAAGTTGTATCCCAGATAATCATACTATAATCACATCATTTCCCTGGTGTTTACAATGCCCTATGATTATGCAAGATATTATCTTTAAGTATACTTCAAATGTGCTATTTGGTAAGTTCTTCTTCAAAATAGTAAAGCCATGCCAAAAATTAAAACAAAATGCTAGAAAAAAGAGCAACTGTTAAACATCCAGGTGTGAAAGATCATAGCAAGTTAGAGGAAACTATTCAACGTTCACTGCCCACCAAGCGTACCATGCTCATATTTGTAAAATAAGTAAAAGTAATTAAAAAACAAATATTCAAATATAATTAAATGGGATAATCAAGAGATATATGTAGAAGAAAAGGTTAATGGTAACCAAAGTCCCATTACTATTTAAATTTTATTTTAGCTGTTAATGGGAAAACATTAGGGTTTTTGAGCAGGAAAATGAATTTATTTATACTTTACAAAATAGCCAGACTTCTCTCTCAGACCAGTAAGATTCAGCATTGTACTAGTGCCTTTAGTCAACACAGTAGATGAAGAAGATGAAGATAAAAAGATAAAATAAATAAAAAAAATGTTATTACTGGAAGATAGTATGATCTACTTGAAAAGTGTAAAGAATCTATGAGCAATTTTCATTTAAATGGATCTAAAAAGTTAATTGCTGCAAGTCCAGTAGTGGTAATCAATATATTTATATATGTCAGTGATACAAAACATCTCTTAAAAGTGATATAATACAACTGAATGAAAAATGTTAAAAACATAGGTTAAAATTCTAACAAAAGGTATGCCAGACTCTGAATAGAAAATTAAAAAGCCTTACTGCAAGACGTTAATGAAGACCTAACTCAATGGATGATTGTTTAAAGTACTGTCAGTTCATCATTGTGAGAATTTAAGTTTCCTCAATTTTATCTGCTGATTCAATGCAATCCTAATCAGAAAACCATATGAAGTGTTTTGGTAGATTCTGAATATCTGATTATAAATTTTATACACAATATATTGCTCCTAGAAGAGTAGAAATATTCTTTAAAAATTTAAACAATAGATTTACTCTGCCAGATATTGTTAAAGCTATAACAATTAAATAATTTTAACATAGGTTTGTCACTAGTAAATCCATATAGCACACCATGTATTATAATGAAATAAAAAATAGGTCAATATTTTAAAAGTGGCATTTCAGAGCAGCATTAAGAAAGCCTGTCTTTTCAATAAGTGGTAATTACTAAACTGCAATATCCATATGAAACATAAATTAAACTTGATGCATACTTCAACCTTTCACAGAAATTGGATTTAGGTAGAATTTATATTTAAAAGGGAATGTTAAAAATAAGTATTATATTAGATGGTATATGAGAATACTAATTGAAGAAATATATTTAATTACTAACCCAAGTTTTTGGCATGATTTTGCAATTTCTCTTTCTTAAAAAAATGAAGTACACTCACTTGTTCTCCCCTCTTGACTTTGGATGTGACTATTTGACTTGCTTTGTTAATTAAATGATTCGAAAGTGACAAGATACCAGTTGTAAGCTTAACACTTAGCAGGCTTAACTGTTTCACCTTCTACTCCGCTCTGCCTAAAGAAGATGCACCAGCAAGCCCTCTAGTTCTAAGAGGAGGATGAGAGGCACTTGGGGGACCATCCCAGCTGAGCTGAAGCACAGGCAACACAGCTGCAACACATGTGTGCAGTGAGAAGCAGTGTCACCCTGCCAACACTAACCCTCCTCACACTTGTTAACAAAACTTAAATATCGTTGATTGAGGCCACTGAGTATTGGGTAGTGTGGGGAGAGAGCAAATTGACCAAGATGGTGTGTTCAGGCTCTCCCAGTCCACAGCCTCTAGCTCTTGCCCCGCTGTTTTGTAAATAATGTTTCTGTAACAGCTGCAATCACATAGAACTGCGCGTGCGCCTCAGGAGGGACTCACTTGGTCAGGAGCTGCTTTGTGTGGAATACCTGAAGGAGCCTCACCACGAAAGCTCTGGCTACTGCCCCATCAGTGCTATAATGGAGCAACATCATGATTATATTATATGAAATGATGTCATGGCTATGTTATGGCTTTGTTCTGGTTATGTTGTGGCTGCTGTTATGGCTGCTGTGTCAGCCAGGAAAGGGGCTGTATTTTAACTGCAGTGCCAGGGGAGAGAATAAATGTGTCTGCAATTCCTAGAGTTCCTCTAGTCTCCTTCCCAACTTTTATCCCGTGCCTTACCTACCCTGGATTCAGCGAAGAGTGTGAATAGCTGTCACTGTGAACAGGATGAAAGGTGATACAGGTTGTTTGATAGTAAGAATTATTTTGGAAATAGCTAACTTATGAATCTGGGAGAAGGCAATGGCAACCCACTCCAGCACTCTTGCCTGGAAAATCCCATGGACGGAGGAGCCTGGTAGGCTGCAGTCCATGGGGTCGCTGAGTCGGGCACGACTGAGCGACTTCACTTTCACTTCTCACTTTAATGCATTAGAGAAGGAAATGGCACCCCACTCCAGTATTCTTGCCTGGAGAATCCCAGGGACAGAGGAGCCTCGTAGGCTGCCGTCTGTGGGGTCGCACAGAGTCGGACATGACTGAAGCGACTTAGTAGCAGCAGCAACTTATGAATCTGAGGGATAAAACTATATTTTTAAAACAGAAATCAGATAACACTCAACATAAAGAAGTGAAGTGAAGTTGCTCAGTCGTGTCCCACTCTTTGCTATCCCTACCAGGCTCCTCCCTCCATGGGATTCTCCAGGCAAGAGTATTGGAGTGGGGTGCCATTTCCTTCTCCAGGGGATCTTCCAGACCCAGGGATCAAACCCAGGTCTCCTGTATTCCAGGCAGACGCTTTAACCTCTAAGCCACCAGGGAAGCCCTGTACATAAATAAAATACTGATAAATTGAAATACATTAAAATTGACGTCAAAATTTCATCATGGAGTAAAACTTAAAAGAGACTTTTTTCAGAAAACATGAAAATATTTTACAAATCAATAGGAAAAAGACATTAAAATAGAAAAATGAGCCAGAAGTTTTCAAAGGCACTTAATTAAACAGCATATCCAAATGACCAAATGTTTGAAAAGATGCTTCATCTTATTATAAATTGTGCTAATGTAAATTAAAAACAAATCAATGGAAACTCGTGGTGCCATTAATGAAAGTTGAAACAAATACAAGATACCACTAAATACCCCAAAATAAAACTTAAAGGCTTATGATAGCAAGCATTGGGTGTGAGATGACTGGAACTCTCAAACATTGCTTGTGGGATTATAAACCAGTAGATCAATGTCAGAAAACCTTTTTATTAAATTTAATAATACAGTCACTCAAGATTGATAATTTTACTTGTAGGTACCTGTGAGTGTTCATGAATACTGAGATCATAAGAACGTTCAGAGTTGCATTATTTATAATGAGAAATAGCTGAAAACAGACAAAATGTTCACTGATAGTTCAATGATGGACAATTAACAAAATATACGTATAGTCAGCAAAGATAACTCATGAGATAACGTTAAGGAAATAAGTCGCACAAAGTATGCATATCTTATAATTCAGTTTATATTTTAAACTAGACAAAGTTGAGATAGTGCTAGAAGGCAACATGGTGGTTATCATCATGGAATAGGCAGTTTATAGGTACAGGGATGTGAAATTAGGATGGCTTCTTCAGTGCAGGTGATATTCTATTTCTTTACCTGGACCACAGTTATCAAGGACTCTCAACTGCAAGTTGCATTCAGTTGTCCATTTAAAAAACATATGTTTTTGACTTGATTATACATTGAAAATTTACCCATAAAGATATGTAAAGAAGAGACTATAGTGAGCCTCACATGGAGTTAGAATGCTAGCTGGAATTAGATTATTTTTGGAGGGGATGCTGAATAATAATGAATTGTAGCAGGAAACTATGGGCCAATTAACCTTAGGTAAACTTATGATGATCACAAAGATGACCATTTAATGATTTTGTCACAACCCATGACAACTCTACCAAAATGCCTTTTTCTCCTACTTTTAGATCCAATTTTTGAGACTTAACAGATATTTGTTCTGGGGAGTATAGGCACTGACATTACTACCCAAAAGGAAACTATTTTGATTTTAGAATTTCAGTAGTTTTCAGCCATTGATTAGTAAAAAAAAAATAGGATTTTTGGACTATTCCTCACCCTCTAATCAGGCATACTATAAACCTATAATGACAAATTTATTTATAATAGGTTATCTTGATGGAAAATGTATGCCTGCTAAAGATTTTTTGTAAATCAAGACCCTGTAGTAACATTCCACTAGTAAATACTAGTAGAATGTTTATTATGAATTCTGATATGTTTCTAGTTGCTCAGTCTTTGATATTCCATGGACTCTAGCCTCTGTTCATGGAATTCTCCAGGCAAGAATACTGGAGTGGGTTGCCATTCCCTTCTCCAGGGGATATTCCTGGCCCAGGGATCAAACCCTTATCTCTTATGTCTCCTGCACTGGTAGGCTGGTTCTTTACCACTAGTGACACCTATGACCCATGCCATGTAGGGCCACTCGAGATGGGAAGATTCTGTGGAGAGTTCTGACAAAATGTAGTCCACTGGAGAAGAGAATGGCAAACCACTTCAGTATTCTTGCCTTGAGAACCTCATGAACAGTATGAAAAGGCAAAATATATATGACACTGAAAGATGACCACCCCAGGTCGGTAGGTGCCCATTATGCTACTGGAGAAGAGTGGAGAAATAACCCCAGAAAGAATGAAAAGACAGAGCCAAAGTGAAAACAATACCCAGTTTTGGATGTGACTGGTGATGGAAGTAAAGTCCGATGCTGTAAAGAGCAGTACTGCATAGAAACCTGGAATGTTTGGTCCATGAATCAAGGTAAATTAGAAGTGGTCAAACAGTTGATGGCAAGAGTGAGCATCAACATTTTAGGAATCAGTGTATTAAAATGGACTGGAATGGGTGAATTTAATTCAGATGATCATTATTACTACTACAGTGAGCAAGAATCCCTTAGAAGAAATAAAGTAGCCCTCATAGTAAACAAAAGAGTCTGAAATGCAGTATTTGGGTGCAATCTCAAAAACGACAGAATGATCTCTATTTGTTTACAAGGCAAACCCTTCAGTATCACAGTAATCCAAGTCTATGCCCCAACCAAAATGCTGAAGAATCTGAAAGTGAATGGTTCTATGATGACCTACAAGACCTTCTAGAACTACCACCCAAAAAAGATGTCCTTTTCATCATAGGGGACTGGAAATCAAAAGTACGAAGTAAAGAGATACCTGCAGTAAAAGCCAATTTTGGCCTTGGAGTACACAATGAAGCAGGACAAAGGCTAACAAAGTTTTGCTCAAAATTCTCTAAACAAGGCTTCAACAGTATGTGAGCCATGAATTTTCAGATGTTCAAGCTGGATTTAGAAAAGATAGAGGAACCAAAGGTCAATTTGCTAGCATCTGTTTGATCAACGAAAAAACAAAAGAATTACAGAAAAACATCCACTTCTGCTTTATTAATTACACAAAATCTTTGACTGTGTATATCACAACAATCTGTGGAAAATTCTTAAAGAGATGGGAATACCAGCCCACCTTCCCTGCCTCCTGAGAAATCTGTATGCAGGTCAAGAAGCAACAGTTAGAACCGAAATTGGAACAACAGACTGGTTCCAAATTGGAAAGGAGTACATCAAGGCTGTATATTGTCACTCTGCTTATTTAACTTATATGCAGAGTACAGCATGTGAAATGCCGTGCTGGATGAAGAGTAAGCTGGGATCAACATTGCCAGGAGAAATATCAATAACCTCAGATAAGCTGATGACACCACCCTTATGGCAGAAAGTGAAGATAAACTAAAGAGCCTCTTGATGAAAGTGAAAGAGGAGAGTGAAAAAGCGGGCTTAAAATTCAACATTCAGAAAACTAAGATTGTGGCATCCAGTCCCATCACTTCATGGCAAATAGATGGGGAAACAATGGAGACAGTGACAGACTTTATTTTCTTGGGGTCCAAAATCACCACAGATGGTGACTGCAGCCATGAAATTAAAGACGCTTGCTCCTTGGAAGAAAAACTATGACCAACCTGGATCGCATATTAAAAAGCAAAGAGATTACTTTGCCAACCAAGGTCCGTCTAATCAAAGCTATGGTTTTTCCAGTAGTCATGTATGATGTGAGATTTGGACTATAAAAGAAGCTGAGCACTGAACTGATGCTTTTGAACTGTGGTGTTGGAGAAGACTCTTGAGAGTCCCTTGGACTGTAAGAAGATTAAACTAGTCAATACTAAAGGAAATCAGTCCTGAGTATTCATTGGAAGGACTGATGCTGAATCTGAAACTTCAATACTTTGGCCACATGATGTGAAGGACTGACTCATTGGAAAAGACTCTGATGTTGGGAAATATTGAAGGTGGGAGGAGAGGGGACCACAGAGGATGAGATGGTTGGATGGCATCACTGACTTGATGGACATGCGTCTGACCATCTCCAAGGGTTGGTGATGGACAGGGAAGCCTGGCATGCTGCAGCCCATGGAGTCACAAAGATTTGGACATGACTGAGCACCTGAGCTGAACTGAACTGAACTGATGTGGTGCATTATTTTTCTCCAAGAAGATTTGACTTAGATTATTTCTTCTCTGAGACATCTGTGGTGGAGTAGGTAATTGTAATACTCTTTGTGCTTACTTCCATTTATTTCCCATATGTAATTCCCTTTTTAAAAATAATAGCTTATACTATCAATATGTAGTAAAAGATATTAACTCACCTATTTAGGTGTTATATAACATATTAAATCATTATATGAGATAAATAGTTTGTTTTACTTTGTTCAATAGACTGGCCATATATTTTTTTAATATTTTATCAAATACCTAATTGTTGATTAATAAACATTTACCTCCCCAAAAGAAATTACTTTAAGTTCTAATTTTTAAAGATATCACTGAAAAATATTATAAGAAGTGATTTAAATATTTGTTAAAAAGAAGTGAGTTCAAATATCTTCAATTCTTTTATGGAATGCTGCATTATATTTCAAAGTTTATATTCTAATTAACAGTTTTATCTACAATAATCAATTTGTAGATTTTCCTAATGAGTATTGCAATATTTTGTCTTTATGAAATCTAGTTTTCCTCCACTCAGAAAAAATATTCCCAATACTGACAAAATCAAGTAGGTGTGAACACATTCCTAAATATACTGTTGACTAACACATCTCAGGAGTGGATAAGATCATAAAAGAATAAAATAAAATAATAATAATAAGTAGTAATATAAAATATCTAAACTACATAGAATATATTATCTAAAATATATATAGTGTGTGAAAAAGAAAGCACTCCCATTGTTTTCAATGACATATGATATATTCACCAAAACTATATGCTGCTGTCATAAATTATTAAAATAATTAAAATATGTTCTCTTCTTACAGTGGATTAAGATAGGAATAAATATAAAAAATATAATTCATCCATTTTAATAAATCACATAAGTAACCTATAATTTACAAGAAATATTTAAAACTTTAATAAAGGATAATAAATAACATATTAATCTTGTGGGACGCAGCTACACTACGCTCAGGGTGTAATTTTTGACTCAAGTGGGTATATTTAAAATGAAATAAGGCAGGTAAGTAGCTAATCATTGACAAAACATTCCACTTCAAAATGCCAGGAAAAAACTGAATCAAGAATAAAACACAGAATAAGGAAATAGTAAAATAATATACATTGATTAAAATATAAATGAATTGTATGATACAGTAAAATTGAAACAAAGAAAATAGCTATTTTGAAAAGATTATTAAGTTTGATAACTCTTCCATAACAATGATGAAGTTATTTAAAAATACAAAAACTTAATTCAACAAAGAATTTCAGACATTTAACAAGAGACTTTTAGAGTTAATAAATTTGGCAAATTTGAGTAAATGGAAGTTCATGTTTAAAATAAAATCATAAAAATTGTCACACAGTGATGAAAATCTAGTGGCCCTAAACATTTATAAGGAATCAAATAATTTAAGAGATCAGGACATAATAGATTATTCTTCACTAGATATAGTTTTACTGGGAAGACATATCAGATCAAATCAGATCAGATCAGTCACTCAGTCGTGTCCGACTCCTTGCGACCCCATGAATTGCAGCATGCCAGGCCTCCTTGTCCATCACCAACTCCCGGAGTTCACTCAGACTCACGTCCATCGAGTCAGTGATGCCATCCAGCCATCTCATCCTCTGTTGTCCCCTTCTCCTCCTGCCCCCAATCCCTCCCAGCATCAGAGTCTTTTCCAATGAGTCAACTCTTCGCATGAGGTGGCCAAAGTACTGGAGTTTCAGCTTTAGCATCATTCCTTCCAAAGAAATCCCAGGCTGATCTCCTTCAGAATGGACTTGTTGGATCTCCTTGCAGTCCAAGGGACTCTCAAGAGTCTTCTCCAATACCACAGTTCAAAAGCATCAATTCGTC
>NW_011495086.1:8743480-8751990 GCF_000754665.1 Bison bison bison | reverse complement strand
CATCCTCCTGTCATCCCCTTCCTCCTCCCTGCCCCCAACTACCCTCCCCACGCATCAGAGGTCTTTTTCCAATGAGTCAACTCTTCGCATGAGGTGGCCAAAGTACTGGAGTTTCAGCTTTAGCATCATTCCTTCCAAAGAAATCCCAGGGCTGATCTCCTTCAGAATGGACTGGTTGGATCTCCTTGCAGTCCAAGGGACTCTCAAGAGTCTTCTCCAACACCACAGTTCAAAAGCATCAATTCTTTGGCGCTCAGCCTTCTTCACAGTCCAACTCTCACATCCATACATATAGTGACAAACATATCTTTGAAGAAACCATTAAGTAAACTTTTCTATCAGAAATTTTGTAAGATGATTTTTTTTCCAATTTGGTCAAAGGTATGAATGAAATTTCTTTTGAAATGGAAGTGAAGGAGATTTTAAATGTGTGATAGCATTTTCTGGAAGAAAGAAAAAAAAAGAAAAAAACTCTCCTCCCTCATGGCTGAGTGCAACTTCTGTTTCTATATTAAGAAATGCAAAAGTTCATAGCTGACCCACATTCCTTTTTAATACATTTATATGAATATCTATAAGCTGCTCAGCCTCCAATTACTTTTTTATTGCTTCATAAGAAAAGCGCTATGTTCTGAATGACATATGCCCTATATTAAACTGCATTTTGTATTTTACAAGGAAAATTAATCCTCAAGGTATTAGTACAAAATTGCCACTATGACTTAAAAATATGACACCTACTGAGGAACAGCACTTTGTTAATGTGCAAAAAAGTCCACTCTTAAAAAAAAAAAAGTTGGTTAAGACACAAAAGAGAATATCAACTAAATAAGATCTTCATGGCAAAAATTGTTTTTCCAAAGTTAATATATTAGTTCAAATCTGTTAATCCAGCTGTATAAAATTCAGGAAGTCCAACAATTATTTCTCAAAATTATTCTAGCTTTATTACTTTGAAGTAGTTAAATACAAGATCATTTTTACTACTTTTAGAAAAGTTCACACTATCTTGACCAAACAAATCCATCAATATGTATGACTTATACCATCCAGGAGATGTTATTTTAAATGTGTTTTATCATTATATGACATATGAGTATTTTATATCAAGTAGTACAAAAATTAACTACTGTCACACTATTTCATTCTACAGCTGAATCAAAACTATAAAACCATATGTATATGGAGACAAAATTTTCTATTTTCAAAATAATTACAAACATGCCATTCTATGTATAAATAATAACAGAAATATAACTTTATATTATATATTGAATTTAGTTATTTCTTTATATACAATTTAGTGAAAAAGTGAAAGTGTTAGTCACTCAGTCCTGCGCAGCCCTTTGTGAACCCACGGACTGCAGCCTACCAGATTCATCTGTTTATGGAATTCTCCAGGCAAGAATATTGAAGTTAGTAGGTAGCCATTCCCTTCTCCCTTCAATCCCCACCTCAGGGATTGAAGCCGTGTCTCTGGAATTGCAGGCAAATCTTTTACCTAAAGATTAAGACTCAAAATTGTAACATTAGTAATTTAAGTTAAAAAAAAATACTTGTATTACCACGTGATTAGATGTGCTAACCTTAAGGTAATCAAGCTATAAATTAGTTCAATATCAGTTTAAGATCAACTAAATATAAACTAAAAGTGAAGATTGTATTTTCTCCTATCTTCTAAAAGAACACGAATTAAACATAAATCTAGCAGGTAATTTACAAGTGCCCACAGAAAAAGCTCTGTGGTGTTTATTATAGAGCTATGTTTTCATTAAGTCTGAGGATTGTAGTGGATCCTTGTCTTATTTGGAAAGAACAAAATAAATTATATATGAATCAGTTCAGTTCAGTTCAGTCGCTCAGTTGTGTATGACTCTTTGCAGCCCCATGAACTGCAGCATGCCAGGCCTCCCTGTCCATCACCAACTCCCAGAGTTCACTCAGACTGATGTCCATCGAGTCGGTAATGCCTTCCAGCCACCTCATCCTCTGTCGTCCCATTCTCCTCCTGCCCCCAATCCCTCCCAGCATCAGAGTCTTTTCCAATGAGTCAACTCTTCCCATGAGGTGGCCAAAGTACAGGAATTTCAGCTTTAGCATCATTCCTTCCAAGAACACCCAAGGCTGATCTCCTTCAGAATGGACTTGTTGGATCTCCTTGCAGTCCAAGGGACTCTCAAGAGTCTTCTCCAATACCACAGTTCAAAAGCATCAATTCGTCGGCACTCAGCTTTCTTCACAGTCCAACTCTCACATCCATACATGACCACTGGAAAAACCATAGCCTTGACTAGATGGACCTTTGTTGGCAAAGTAATGTCTCTGCTTTTGAATATGCTGTCTAGGTTGGTCATAACTTTTCTTCCAAGGAGTAAGCATCTTTAAATTTCATGGCTGTAATCCCCATCTGCAGTGATTTTGGAGTCCCCAAAAATAAAGCCTGACACTGTTTCCACTGTTTCCCCATCTATTTGCCATGAAGTGATGGGACCAGATGCCATGATCTTAGTTTTCTGAATGTTGAGCTTTAAGCTAACTTTTTCACTCTCCTCTTTCACTTTCATCAAGAGGCTTTTAGTTCCTCTTCACTTTCTGCCGTAAGGGTGGTATCATCTGCATATCTGAGGTGATTGATATTCTCCCAGCAATCTTGATTCCAGCTTGTGCTTCTTCCAGCCCAGGGTTTCACTTGATGTACTCTGCATATAAGTTAAATAAGCAGGGTGACAATATACAGCCTTGACGTACTCCTTTTCCTATTTGGAACCAGTCTGTTGGTCCATGTCCAGTTCTAACTGTTGCTTCCTGACCTGCATACAGGTTTCTCAGTAATTTTTTCAAATATGAACTTTAAGGAAGGAACTTCAAGTATTTCAATATGATAATATAGTTGTACAAATTATCATATAATATATATAATATATTCATATATTATAATAATATATAATATAATGCATAATAATTATAATAATATATAATAACTATCATTCCCTTAATGGCTTTCCTGGTGGCTCAGATGTTAAAGAATTTGACTGAAATGCGAGAGACCTGGTTTCAATCCCTGGGTCAGGAAGATATCCTGGAGCAGGAAATAGCAACCCACTCCACATTCTTGCCTAGAGAATTCCATGGACAAAAATGCTTGATGGCCCACAGTCATGGGGTCACAAAGAGTCAGACATGACTGACCAAATAATGTCATTCCCTAATTTCCTATAGAAGCCACTCCTGGGGCCAGCAATCTACATTATTTATATAATTTGCTGGTACCAACTGGGCATATAGACCGTGTTGCCTAAAAATTAGGGCTGTGTGTTTTAAGAAACCTGGAGGTTCACTGGACACAGACCGAAGGCTGTTTCTACTCCACTGGTCTGAAATGACTTCTCAGAAAGCATCTGTCAAAAAAATTCAAAGAGGCAGAACACATTTTTGCTTAGCTCATCTTTTTGGATCCAGACATTTAAGGAAATCATTCTGAGGTCACTGATTGACTAAAAAGATAATGAAACAGGGATTTGAGGGACCACACACAATAAGAGTACCTCTGCAAAAACATATTCTTTCAAAAAAAAGTCTTTGCAAAAATGTTTTGAAAATGTCACTAAACAAATGGATGACTACAGTTCTCAACAAAACAACAACAAACACTGGGAAGGAGAGAATCTGATTTCCATATTTATTAGATTGCAATCTCTACTATGTTCAGTTCTTTATAATTACAACTACAACACAAAATGACAAAGCACACAAAAGAAAACAAAAGAATAAAAAGAAGGAACATTACGAGAGCTTAAGAGACTTACGGAACACCATCAAGGTATCAACATACACATTATGTGAGCTTCAGAAGGAGAAGAAGAAAGGGGGAAAAACGCTAGAGAAATGATGATCTTAAACTCCATGTTGAAAGTCAAAGCCAAAGAGAGTATCTTAAGGTAGCAAGGTGTATCATACAAGGTGTATCAATCAGGGTTATCCAGAGGAAAAGAACGAATAGGATATAGGAAATGTATGGATAGATTTTTGAAGATGATTTATGAGAAGATTGTGGGACTGGCATGTCCAAAATTGTAGGGCAGGCTGGCAGCCTGGAAATTCAGATAAGAATCAAATAACCCTACCAAAAATTGTACAAAGACTAGAACAGACATTTTTCAAGTAAGATATACAAAAGACTAACAAGGACATGGAAACATATTCAACATCATGGATTATTAAGAAGTATAATTCAAAACCACAATTAGATATCAACTCACACTCATAGAATGGCTACAGTAAAAACAAAGGAAAATAGAGGAAAATAGCAAGTGGTAATATGTCTACATCTTTAACCCTCTCACTTAGAACAATAATTATCAGACCTCACTCTGTTCCTATTCAGATCCCACTCAATTCATGGATTTTTAGCCTCCATTGTTCTGTGACTCTGAAGTTATTTCATTGACAAATTATCTGACTAATCTTGGGATTTATGATTCTTGTATCTGGACACTATACCTGATCAAAACAACCTGCAGTCTGTGCATAATCCAGCCACTTAACCACAAGAACCCTTAGATCTCACTAATCTGTCTTCCTGTGAACATTAGTCACTGATGACAATGTACTCATCTCATTATTGGTTCTTTTGAATGGACTCTCCCATCATCGTAGTGGCTTATTCTGTTCTTCACCCATGCAGTGGCATAGAAAGACACTCCATATGAATAGCCATTCTGTGTTGCCCATGAATTATCAGCAAGTATTACAAAGAAGAATCAGGCTGTTACTCATTAGCAATGAGTTAGCAGGTATATGGACAATATACTGTGGAGAAATATACTTTGGCTGAGACAAAACTGTGTGCCCTTTGGTTTCTGGACTCCAATAGAGAACCATTCCTCTGCAGCTCTTTCATTTTATAAAACAAGCTTGGGGGTAGTTTTTGGGTCATGGGAGATACTTCTTTTGGGTTAAGGCACCAAGTAGTCTGAGATGGGAAATATTCAAAACAAAGAAAACAATTTTGATGCCATGGGAAGTTGAGTCTATGTGGGAATTTTAAGTAGGGAATTGAAGAATTTTGTTTGCAGACAAACAGAAAGATGTTTCAGTAATCAATTATATTTTTTTCAAATATTCCATTGAAATATTCTATTAATTTAGCTTACTATTATATGATAGAATTATAAACTATAAGAATAAATCAAATTTGTATTACTTTTTAACTTTAGAGATTTTACAAGTTATATAAATATCCACAATTTAATAAAAGATTATAGACACTGGGAAGGCACATTTAAAATAAGGAGAATGAATTAAATTTCTATAACTTTTGAGTCAGAGTATAATTGAATATACTTCTATTTTATCAACTTAAACTGAGGCTTTGTTCACAGGGTCTCCAGCTTTTCACTCACTGTTTTTGCTCAATTAATGGAAAAACAGAATTATAATGCAATAACTATAAATTCTTTTAATTTTTGTACCATTTAAATGGTTGAATGGATATTTATTTATTTCTGTTGTTGCATAAAGGGAGTGCTTTTGATCAAATACTGTGATTCCTTCATGTTAATTATAACAGTCATACAATAAAACATCTAATTTAGAGGTCAAGAACCCAAGTCCTACTCAAATATGGAATAATCTGAATAGCTATCCTCCAGAGATAAGTTGCACCCCACTCCAGTACTCTTGCCTGGAAAATCCCATGGATGGAGGAGTCTAGTAGGCTGCAGTCCATGGGGTCGCTGAGGGTTGGACACGACTGTGCGACTTCACTTTTACTTTTCACTTTCATGCATTGGAGAAGGAAATGGCAACCTACTCCAGTGTTCTTGCCTGGAGAATCCCAGGAATGGGGGAGCCTGGTGGGTTGCGGTCTATGGGGTCACACACAGTCGGACACGACTGAAGTGACTTAGCAGCAGCAGCAGCAGAGACAAGTTGAAAACAAATCCAGTTTCCAACTGTAACTCTAATACTCTTCTCTTGAATAATTTCCTACATCTCTAAATTTTGTCTTTTAGATTGGTTACATGACTTTCATTCTACTGTATTATTAACAGATATCCGGAGACACAGAACCAATAGGATGTGTTTACAGGCAGAGAGAGAAACTTAAGAAATAGCTCAGGTGACTGTGAAAGCTATCTCTTCCAAAATCTGCCAGGGAGACCAACAGGCTGGAGACACAGGCAAGATTTGATGTTATATCTTGAGTCCAATGGCAATCTGAAGACAGAATTCCCTCTTCCTTGAAGGATCTCAGTCTGTTTTCTCTTAAGGCCTTCAACTATTTGGAGGAGACCTACTCACATAATGGAGGGTACTTAGCTTTATTCAAAGTTGACTGATGTAATGTTAATATCATCTTAAAAATTCCTTCACAATAATATCCAATCTGGTATTCAACCAAATGTTTTGGTTACCATGGCCCAGCCAAGTTGACCCATACAATTAACTATCAAATGTATCTAATAATAAAGTAGACCAGTGCATTCCTGATTTTCTTTTCTGTACCTTTACTATGCAGAGTTTAATGGAGATTCATAAGCCTACACATAACCCAGTTAGTGTTGATAGCGCTTTTGGTTGTATATGCTAAAAGTAAGTCAAAGAACAACAGAAGCCACTGATGGCAAACATATCTGATGTAAAGGAGACGAAAAAGAAAGAAAGAAAAAAAAAAAAGAAATTACTAGAAAGGAAGAATTGCTGGAATATGAGAGGTGCATGCTGCAGGCTCAGTCACTAACTCATGTCTGATTTTGCGACCCCATGGACTGCAGCCAGCTGTGCACCTCTGCTCATTTTAGTGAATCAAACTGAGTCAACAATTTTTGGTCTTAGATAAAGTATGCACTATCAACTTTTGTCTTTCCTTCTTTTTTGTACTTTTGTGATATTTACATTTTCCTAGCGTAGATATAACTTTCAAGTCTTTGTAGACTTTTTTTAGATGCATAAAGGGTTGATGTCAACTGAATTAAAAGTTTAGTGCTTAGGTATTTCTGTACTTTAATAACCATATCAACTTTAAACAGATACTACCATCTGTTCTTAAAGCCTCCAGGAAAATTTAAACTAGGTTTAAGCTATAAACAGAGGATGACTTATTTCTCATTAAGGAGAAGAGTAAACTAATGATGTGGGTAAAATGATTTAGAATAACTTGCCAATTGAATGACTGTCAATCAAAATTGTTTATAGAGATTCCACAATGTGAAAAATTTTAGTTTCTATGTTCAGTCATTTTAAATATTTTGCCTTTAGACTTGAATGTTCTCAAAAATCTTCACTTTCCATGTACTTATATGGTACACAAAATAGGGAAAAATAATAGCAGGCAAGAGGAAGACATGATATCCAGTAAAAAGGCAATATAATCTGAAAGAGAAATGAAGGAATGATTTAGAAAAAATATTAAAAGCATAGAAATCAACCTATGAAAACAGCAGAAAAGCATCATAGTCAAGAAGAAAAGACAAAAAATAGAATATCTGTTTCTTCAAAATTCTATCAAATAATTAGAGATAAATTAGAAATAAGTATATATAGTGTACATGACCACATAGGGCATGATTCACTACAAAACAATCATTGTATAAAAAAAACAAGTGTAATATTACTTCACTTGGCTTGGTAGTAAACAATGCATTTAAAATTACAATAAAATCATAAATATTGATATAATAAAAAAAAAAGCTCATAAGGTTATGTGGGAAGAACAGAGGAAAGCAAAATGTTTATGTTTTTGCTGAGGCATGTAGAAGAGACTAAAATATAAAACTGACTATTTAAATTTACTTTGGAGGGATTCAATAGATACTATCATAAAACATAATTGTGTAAATAAGTTGGTTAAAAAGAGTTAAATAAGAGAAGGAAGGGAAGTAGAGATATCAAAGGACACCTCTCTTTCCTACAAGTCTAGTATGAGAGTTGTGAATTTCCTCCAGTCAGTTCTGCATATTCAGTTTTAGAGTTCCAGAAGTTCTGTTTGAAATGACAAATGGGCAATGCCCTTCAATTAAGTTTTTTATCACCCCAAGTCAATCATTTCCAACTTGGCTTTACTTTTTATGTAAATCCCACTATCTTAATGGCTACGATTACATTAAGCTCTCTAGAATGTTGGCTGTATGGTGCAAGTAAATTGTGGTCTTGAAGGTGAGTTACAGTTGAAGCTTTTCCAATAACCTGTCTCTTAATTAGCCCATTGGTAATTAGAGGAACAGTCTTTAGAATATTTTCAGGTGTGTTGCAAATCATTCTGTCTTTAGAGGTCTGGATAAGAATAAAGGCAAAACTTCAGATTTGAGATTTGCATCTTCCCTTCCCTAACCTAGTTGGTAACTTTATCAGACATCGTGTATTTTCAATACACATTTATGCTCTCTTCATTTAAGATTTATCTGACATTTTAACCTTATCTGGTATTGAAAGCTAATAATCTGTTCATAGCAGATTTTTAACTCTATTTTCCTTCTGTAAATATATAATGTACTTAAATATATATATAT
>NW_011495086.1:8729674-8743380 GCF_000754665.1 Bison bison bison | reverse complement strand
ATATATATATATATATATATATATATCAGTTCAGTTCAGTCGCTCAGTCGTGTCTGACTCTTTATGATCCCATGAATCGCAGCACACCAGGCCTCCCTGTCCATCACCATCTCCCGGGGTTTACTCAAACTCATGTCCATCGAGTCGGTGATGCCATCCAGCCATCTCATATAATCATTATATATGAAATTTATATTTATAAATGTAACTGTTGGTGTTGTTCAGTCACTAAATCATGTCTGACTCTTTGCAACCCCATGGACTGCAGCATACCATGCTTCCCTGTCCTCCACTATCTCTCAGATTTTGCTCAAATCCATGACCATTGAGTCTATGATACCATCCAAACATCTTATCCTCCACTGCCCTTTTCTCCTTTTGCATTCAAACTTTCCCAGCATCAGAGTCTTTCCTAATGAGTCTATATTATATGCATACAAGAGTTTTGAGATATTGGGATAATAGAAGTTTATATATTCAATGGTGCTTTATTATATTTATTTATTTCTAAATTTTAATAGGTATCAAATAATTGTTCCTTAAATTTTATACTGAAATTTTTTCTCTGACAAAAATAAGTAATTATTAATTTAAGACAACTTTAATAGCTGTAGCCAACAAACAATCATTTGCTGCCAAGTTCATTTGGCTATAATGAATTTGACTTGTTGCCCTCCTTAAGATTAATATTATGTTTACAACTTTAAGTTAGGAAATATACACTATTTCCAACTTTCCAAATATCAGATTTTATTGCTTGATACAATGATTATCCCCTAGATGGGGGTATGGTTTTATTTTAATAATTCAGGCTATGGAAAGCCTCTTGGCTCATCCCTTTTAGAGCAAAAAAATTTTCTCTCAAAATTTTAGTGAACCACATCAAAATACAGTGTATTTTTAAGTTTCATACAGATCAGCAAGTATGAAAAGGGAAAATGGAAATGGGAAACATGACCAAATATTTTACCCAACATGTTTCAATGTAATAATTATCCTCTCACAAAAGGAAAAGCCTTACATTTTCACTTGATAACATATCAGAGTACTGAATTTACTCACATTCTTATCTTGCTGACTATACTTGAATTTTTATGGAAATTCTTGCCTAAATAGCAGGAGAGGGTCCTTTTTCAATGTCAGACAACAAATTGGATTCATTTTATGATTGAAAGATTCGGACTTCAATAAGACAGATATAATTGGTATGATTTGTATAAAATTTTGTTTTCTCCTTTACCATTTAACCCAAGATTGTGGTCTCTCAGACATCTGCTTATTCTTTTACTTCTTTAGTTGCTTCACATATTTGAATACTGATAATCATTTCTGTTAAGAATTGCAGACAAATAAGGATTCAATCATTGTGGTATTCCACAAATATGTCCTTTCTACTTTGATTGGTAAAAGCAAAATCAGTAACTAAGTAAGTTTTAGTCACGCAGTCGTGCCCGACTCTGTAACCCCGTGGACTGTAGCCCGCCAGACTCCTCTGTGCATGGATTCTCCAGGCAAGAATACTGGAGTTGGTTGTCATTCCCTTCTCCAGGGGATCTTCCCAACCCAGGGATCAAACCCAAGTCCTCTGCATTGTAGGTAGATTCTTTACAGCCTGAGCCACCACGGCAGCCCAAAAGCAAAATAAGTACTTACAAAACAGAAAAACATTTCACAGACTTAGAGAATGAACTTATGGCTGCCAGCAGGGAGGAATAGGGGGAAGAGTAGTTAGGGACTTTTAGCTGGGCATGTACACACTGCTATATTAAACTGGATTACCGACAAGGACCTACAGTACAGCCTATGAAACACTGCTCAGTGCTACGAGGCAATCTCGATGGGAGGGGAGTTTGGGGGAGAAGATTCATGTATACGTATGGCTGACTCCCTTCAGTGTTCACCTGAAACCATCACAACATTGTTAATTGGCTATACCCTAATACAAAATTTAAAAAAATTAAAAAACAGGCAAAATAACTCGGTATATTTAACAAAAAAATTATTCAGATTGACATAAATGGTAACATTTAATGAGAATGTTGTCAACTACAAATTGGCACTTGCCTGTCAACTGTGAATTGGCACTTGCCAAGACAACAATAGCAACAAAGGCATTTGCCATCTGCCTCTGCGGAGATTGAACCCTATGCTGCTGCAGCTGATGACCTTTGACACCCACTGAGGGTAATTCAGGGTAAAGGATGTCACTCTGTGCTCCAGGGAAACTGGTAGAACAGGTCTTAGATAGATATTTTCCAGAACTGATTTCATGATCCCAATCTTTGCATCTCTTCATATCTACAAAAGCACTAAATCCCTTTGTGGTGACATCAGCTCCTCAGGACGAGCAGAAAACCTCTTGTAAAGTAAATGCTTGATTGCACTGACCTCTCCCTTCACCAAAATCTTTTATATTGACCTTCCTCCAGTATCCTTTTGGAGCAGTCTCTCAGAGCTATCTGAGGTGCTGTCTCCTGGGCTGCAGTCCTCATTTTGGCCCAAATAAAACTTAACTCACAACTCTCACATTATGTATCTTTTTAGTCAACATTGTGCATGCAGTAGATATTAGTGTACTCTCACATCTTGCTATCATTCCCCCTGATTCTTGATTGCCACTCATTTTTTGGATCTGGTTTAGCTTTCTAATATATCTGTTGTTGAAAACAGGTTCATTAGAAAACAAATAAACTACTAGTTAATCTAAGAAACCCCTAACATAGTCTTTTTGTAAATCAGTCTTGAAATGAATGTGATCTTGGGGATAGTCATATCATTTTTTAATGTAAGATGATTATCATCTTGGGAGACAGTATCTCAGACTTTTTCTTCCACACCAGTCAGCAGCAGGAATGACAAATTATATACTAGCAAAGGGTATCTGGAATACATGTGAAATATGCATATAAATATTATAATAATATAATTTACATATATATTTCATTAGAATTTCATGCACAAGCAGAGTCCTAATGAAGGGACTCCATAATGGACTTCAGGCTCAGATAAAATACCTAAGGAGCAAGGAAAATATCTCAATGATGTAGGACTGTATGCTGAGAGGAATGAAAGGAGGGTAGCCCTATTTTTGGTATCAGGCTTGGTGTATTAATCAAGGAATTGCTTTTATCTGTTTGATATGTACATAACTCACTTTAATTAGATACTTGAGACAGCATCATGAAACATTCTCGCTAGAAATATTTCAGAATTCTGAATATACCCTAATGAGTGCTAATAGGTTTGAAAATATATCTCACCTCTTGCAGCTTTATCACTGCATAGATAACCGGCAGGGGTATATGTGTGTTAATACTTTTGACACTCATGGTTTTCATCCCTGAAAGTATTCTTCCATAAAAGTAGAAGTTCAAATGTTCTTGAGCTAATTAGCATGATACTTTAACAGTGAAATTCAAACTCTTATAAGACTGCATATTATAAAGCATACTATTGGGTTTTTATATTTTTCCAGATTCATTAAGATATTATTGAAATATAACATTTTGTAAATTTAAGGTGCACAATATGTTGATTTGATAAACATATAGTGTGGACAGACTTTTAAAAACTGGTTTTGGAGCATTTCTGAATTTGAAAAGTTTAGGGCAGAGGTGAATACACAGAACATGCATAATTCAGTTAAAGTAATACAAATACAGCTGAGCCATGAGATTTTAGAGGGGGCAAGTTTAAAGTAAAATTGTTAGCAAGAAATAGTCACATAGATATAAGAAATATTGCCAACTAGGAACTATAAACTATATTTATTAAAAATAACTAATTCTGAAAATTAAACAATTTCTATAATCATAACTGGAATGGGTTAAGGCTAACTTGATATATGAGTATTGTATATTCCTAACTAGTTAATGATTAAAGCTTTATTAACTCCTAAATAATAATTGGTCAAACTATTTCTAATTTCCAAATAATTTCTAAGTAGTTAATTCATGTATTAATCAATTTATTGATGCAAAATCAATACATTAAGTCATTTAAATTTTCTAGACTCTTGAATTTCTTTTTCTATGTAGTCATATGGTTTAAGTCATTTTAAAATGTGACATAGAATTTAAACATCTTAAAATATAATTGATGATTGGCTTCCTAATTTTCCTACAAGATAAATACATTCTAGGCTATTAATTATGTGCAGCAGTAAGTTTTTGGAATTGTGCATTGTCACATATCAAAAGTTAAGAAATGAGTTCACTGAAGAATTGATGCTTTTCAACTATGGTGTTGGAGAAGACTCTTGAGAGTCTGCAAGGAGATCAAACCAGTCAATCATAAAGGAAATCAGTCCTGAATATTCATTGGAAAGACTGATGCTGAAGCTGAAGCTCCATTACTTTGGCCACCTGTTGTGAAGAACTGACTCATTGGAAAATACCCCAATGCTGGGAAAGATTGAAGGCAGGAGGAGAAAGGGATGACAGAGGATGAGATGGTTGGATGGCATCACTGACTTGATGGACATGAGTTTGAGCAAGCTCTGGGAATTGGTGATGGACAGGGAGGCCTGGTGTGCTGCAGTCCATGGGGTTGCAAAGAGTCGGAGGCTACTGAGCGACTAAACTGACTGAACTGATTGTCACATATCAAAAATTAAGAAATCAGTTCACCTGGGGAAAGAGAAATCTTTAAAGCCCATTCAACAAATAAAAAGCCTTCCCAGGTGGAGCTAGTCATGAAGAAACAGCCTTCCAAGGCAGTAGACCCAAGAGACGCAGGTTCAATCTCTGGGTTGGGAAGATACTCTTGAGTAAGAAATGGCAGTCTACTCTGGTATCCTTACCTAGAAAAGTCCATGGACATAGGAGCCTAGAGGGCTACAGTCCATGGGACCAGAAAACGCCGGGGACAACTGAAGCAACTGAGCGTGCACATAACAAGTAAAAGATACAGATTCTCAACTTTCCCAGTACTTGCATAAGAACTGTCAGCGTTCAGGCTGCTTATTGAACATCGAGTATATGTACATGTCTTAGTAAATGAGCTTTTTTCAATATTGCTATAATGGCATATTCAAATATTGAAAGTCAATTATGAATGTGAGTTTATCCATGAAATTCTATTAGATGATCTGTACTAGCATTCTCTGGATTTAAGTTCCAGAAACAAAAAAAAACAGATGTCTGGCATTAGCTGGCCTCCGGTCCTAGAAATCTTGGTGAAGGGGACACTGTGGCCCTCTTACCATGATGTGGAAGCCCCAGAACAAATGGAAAATAGGCTGTCCACGTGCCCATTGTGAGAAGAGGAAGACAAGTTTCCTTCAACTAATGTTGCCCAGATAACTCAAATTAAGAGCACAGAACTATTTTTGGATAATTTGATTTTGCATTAAGTAACATCACTGTTAATGGTGATATATCTAAAATATACCATTCTTACATGAAACCACTAGAGTTACTAGTGTCAACTGAAAAAAAGTGCAACCCAAAAGCTGAGAGTTATGTTGCTGATGGACAGAGAGGTCTGGCGTGCTATGATTCATGGGGTCGCAGAGTCAGACACAACTGAGTGACTGAACTGAACTGAACTGCTGTTTTACTTAGTGTACAACTGAGAGCTTCAGTACCAGGAAACCAGTCTTTCAGAACTATCTCCAAAGAAGTAAAGGAGGAACCAGGATATATAGGAGATTTTGCAACAAAGACAAGGTATTTAGAGCATCACAGATTACAGATAACTAAAGAAAAACCATACACGTCAAGTTAATGAATAGTGTTTTCCTATGTATAAGAGATGCAAAACTCTGAGCTCATTGAAATCACTTCTTTGATATGCACCTCAGGTGTCTGGGGCCAGTATCCTATGCTTTCGCACACTGAGTTTCCTCAGGGTGCATCCTTGGGGTGGATGCAGTGACTGATTGCTTGATGGTAGGCATCCTGTCTCTATCCTTAGTTTCCTTATGGCTCACCATGGGGGCCATGGTAATGTGATGGCTTGATGGCTGAAGCATCCTTTGTTTACTGATATGACAGGCAACATGCTTTCATTCACACTATTATCTGAAAGCAAAGAAAGGCAATGCCAAAGAATGCTCAAAGTACCGCACAATTGCACTCGTCTCACATGCTACTAAAGTAATGCTCAAAATTCTCCAAACCAGGCTTCAACAATACCTGAACTGTGAACTTCCAGATGTCTAAGCTGGTTTTAGAAAAGGCAGAGGAACCAGAGATCAAATGGCCAACATCTGCTGGATCATGGAAAAAGCAAGAGAGTTTCAGAAAAACATCTACTTCTGCTTTACTGATTATGCCAAAGCCTTTGCCTCTGTGGATCACAATAAACTGTGGAAAATTCTGAAAGAGATGGGAATAACAGACCACCTGAACTGCCTCTTGAAAAACCTATATGCAGGCCAGGAAGCAACAGTTAGAACTGGACATGGAACAACAGACTGGTCCCAAGTAGGAAAAGGAGGACATCAAGGCTGTATATTGTCACCCTGCTTATTTAACTTATATGCAGAGTACATCATGAGAAACGCTGGGCTGGAGGAAGCACAAGCTGGAATCAAGATTGCTGGGAGAAATATCAATAACCTCAGAAAAGGTGATGACACCACCGTTACGGCAGAAAGTGAAGAAGACTAAAGAGCCTCTTGATGAAAGTGAAAGAGGAGAGTGAAAAAGTTGGCTTAAAGCTCAACATTCAGAAAACTAAGATCATGGCATCTGGTCCCATCACTTCATGGCAAATAGATGGGGAAACAGTGGAAACAGTGAGAGACTTTATTTTTGGGGGCCCCCAAATTACTGCAGATGGTGATTGCAGCCATGAAATTAAAAGACTCTTACTCCTTGGAAGGAAAGTTATGACCAACATAGACAGCATATTAAAAAGCAGAGACATTGCTTTGCCAACAAAGGTCCATCTAGTCAAGGCTATGGTTTTTTCAGTAGTCATGTATGGATATGAAAATCGGACTATAAAGAAAGCTGAGTGCCAAAGAATTGATGCTTTTGAACTGTAGTGTTGGAGAAGCCTCTTTGGAGTCCCTTGGACTGCATGGAGATCCAACCAGGCCATCCTAACGGAAATCAGTCCTGAATATTCATTGGAAGGACTGATGTTGAAGCTGAAACTGCAATATTTTGGCCACCTGATGCAAAGAGCTGACTCATTTGAAAAGACTCTTATGCTGGGAAAATTGAAGGCAGGAGAAGGGGATGACAGAGGATGAGATAATTGGATGGCATCACCAACTCAGTGGACATGAGTTTGAGTAAACTCTGGGCATTGGTGATGGACAGGGAGGCCTGGTGTGCTGCAGTCCATGGGGTTGCAAAGAGTTGGACATGACTGAGCAACTGAACTGAACAGATTATGAGTAACAATCCACTCCAAATTTAGTAGTATAAATCAACATTTGGTTGCTCTTATGAATTCTTTAATCAGGAATTTATACATATAGAGTAATGTTTCTACTCTACTCAACAACATGGTACTCGAGTCAGCTGGATGCAGCTTCAACTATATTGTCTGAAAACTGATGTGTGATGGAACCTCATCTAATCTGTCAACCCTAACCACCCACTGAGATATTCCACATGGCTTTTCTGCACAACCTTGTTTCAGTTTCCTTACACAATTCCATCTGGGTTCAAAGAATAAGTATCCTGAGAGAAGGGTGAAACTTCATGACATTTTTTGTAATGCAGTTTCAGAATTCAAAAGCATTACTTTTGGCATATATCATTATTCAAAGAAGTCTGAAAAGCCCATTAGATTTAAGGAAAAATAAAATCAAGGGAATTCTCCTGATCAGAGAGTATCAGGGTTCAAGAAGAGTTAAGGGACGAGGGGATATATTCTTTACATCTTTGGTAAACATAAAGCATTTACATGATACAATTAGACTCAAATTAGTATAAAAACATTTACATTTACCAGGTCTATTTCCTGCTTTTAATCAAATTCATTTTGTTTCTGCCCTGGATGTGCTATTGTTTTACAGGCAATAGACACGTAAAGTTGAAAGATCACCTTGGGAAAGCAAAAATGACTGAAAATTCTGAAAGGGTCAAACACAGAACAGTGAAATAAATATAGAAGAGCTGTTAATCCTAGGCTAAGTGGCTCATGAAACTTCCTTTCCTTCCTTTTCTATTTATTTTATTTATTTTTGTATGTGTTTCAACCTTTTGTTTTTGTACCACCAGAGAAAGTTTATAAGACGAAGATTTTGTTTTCTGAGATTTTGTGCTGTGTTGGTCTTTATCTCGGGGCTTCCCTGGTGGCTCAGAGTGTGTCTGCCTACAATGTGGGAGACTCAGGTTCGATCCCTGGGTCAGGAAGATCCCCTGGAGAAGGAAATGGCAACCCACTCCACTACTCTTGCCTGGAAAATCCCATGGACTGAGAAGCCTGGTAGGCTACAGTCCATGGGGTTGCAAAGAGTCAGACATGACTGAATGCCTTCACTTTCACTTCTCTTTATCTTAGCAGTGATCTTCAGTGTTGGCATTTTGAAGGATCAAAGAACATTAAAATATTTCTTGTGGTAGGCGATTACATAAGATTTGTTCTACTTAATAAGAAAGTGGCAAGTAAACATGTGTGTGATGAATTGTTCCCTAGATCTACTATGCAATTGCTTAGTTAAAATAGAGTAGGAAGGTAGACGATGATTGATTCTATTTGTCAATATCACAGAATTTAGTACATAATGGTAGAGAAGCATAAGAAATTCTAAAAATATTTAAACATAATATGGAAGGCTCATTTAATATTATAGGTTCAGATCAGATCAGTCACTCAGTTGTGTCTGACTCTTTGCGACCCCATGAATCGCAGCACACCAATCCTCCCTGTCCATCACCAATTCCCAGAGTTCACCAAGACTCACGTGATTCGAGGCAGTGATGCCATCCAGCCATCTCATCCTCTGTAGTCCCCTTTTCCTCTTGCCCCTAATCCCTCCCAGCATCAGAGTCTTTTCCAATGAGTCAACTCTTCACAGGAGGTGGCCAAAGTACTGGAGTTTCAGCTTTAGCATCATTCCTTCCAAAGAAATCCCAGGGCTGATCTCCTTCAGAATGGACTGGTTGGATCTCCTTGCAGTCCAAGGGACTCTCAAGAGTCTTCTCCATCACCACAATTCAAAAGCATCAATTCTTTGGCACTCAGCCTTCTTCATAGTCCAACTCTCACATCCATACATGACCACAGGAAAAACCATAGCCTTGACTAGACGAACCTTTGCTGGCAAAGTAATGTCTCTGCGTTTCAATATGCTATCTAGGTTGGTCATAACTTTCCTTCCAAGGAGTGTCTTTTAATTTCCTGGCTGCAGTCACCATCTGCAGTGATTTTGGAGCCCAGAAATAAAGTCTGACACTGTTTCCACTGTTTCCCCATCTATGTCCCATGAAGTGATGGGACCGGATGCCATGATCTTCGTTTTCTGAATGTTGAGCTTTAAGCCAACTTTTTCACTCTCCACTTTCACTTTCATCAAGAGGCTTTTGAGTTCCTCTTCACTTTCTGCCGTAAGGGTGGTGTCATCTGCATATCTGAGGTTATTGATATTTCTCCCGGCAATCTTGATTCCAGCTTCTGTTTCTTCCAGCCCAGCGTTTCTCATGATGTACTCTGCATATAAGTTAAATAAACAGGGTGACAATATACAGCCTTGATGAACTCCTTTTCCTATTTGGAACCAGTCTGTTGTTCTGTGTCCAGTTCTAACTGTTGCTTCCTGACCTGCATACAAATTTCTCAAAAGGAAAATCAGGTGGTCTGGTACTCCTATCTTTTTCAGAATTTTCCACAGTTTATTGTGATCCACACAGTCAAAGGCTTTGGCATAGTCAATAAAGCAGAAGTAGATGCTTTTCTGGAACTCTCTTGCTTTTTCCATGCTCCAGCGGATGTTGGCAATTTGATCTCTGGTTCCTCTGCCTTTTCTAAAACCAGCTTGAACATCAGGAAATTCACAGCTGACATATTGCTGAAGCCTGGCTTGGAGAATTTTGAGCATTACTTTACTAGCGCGTGAGATGAGTGCAATTGTGCGGTAGTTTGAGCATTCTTTGGCATTGCCTTTCTTTGGGATTGGAATGAAAACTGACCTTTTCCAGTCCTGTGGCCACTGCTGAGTTTTCCAAAATTTATTATAAGTTATGAGCGTATTATATCAATGTAATATGTCAATCTACATTATAGCTATATTTTAGTGGTTTGGAGTAACATCTGAGGCAGGAGGCAGATGCCCCTCCCCAGGGTAAAGTGATTGGAGATTCATTCCTTATGGACTGAAACTTCAAGATGAGAATAACAGAAGAAATAAAGAAGGAGGCTGGGCCCTGCCCAGATCACATATTTCTCATTCATGAGTCAGGACAACCCCCTGACCATGCCGGTGCAAAAAAGCACCTTGGAAGTCAAAGGGGAGTGATGCAAACTAATGCCAGGCTACCTACTGGCCTCTTTGGTAGACTCCATCTTGGCTAAGAGATGCCTGAGCAGTCATGGGAGTGATCTAGGGTGGCCTCAGCCTGCAATAGCTTGGAGCAGTGCTTGGGTTTCCAGCCAGAGACTGGGCTGAGCCATGGTGGTGAAAGCACCAGATCTAGCCATTAGACCAGTGGTCAGTCAAGGGCAATGGCCTTTTGGCTTTGCAGAAAATAATTCCCACAAGGACAGAAAGTAGTGAACCAAGTAAAGTATTTATAAGGAGGGAAAAACTGTGCAGTGCATGTGGAAAGACACATGGGTGGACTCAGGGAAAGAGAGGGTACCTGAGTCACACCCTTATGGCAGTTTGAATTACTTTCATGGGGTATTTCTTCTGGAATTCCTTTGGTCAATCATTTTAATTTTCCTGGTTCACAGACCATGTTTCGTATATCTCAAGATCCTCACATATGGGAACATGGATCTCTTATCATAAATTTTACTGAAAAGGTGTCTGGGTAAAATATCCCTTGACATAACTCCCCTTTGGCCTCCAAGGAGCCTTTATGCATATATGTGGTTAGGGGTGTCTCCTGACTTCCATAAGGAGAAATACATGGTCTGGGCAGGGCCCAGCATCCTTGCCTCAATCTCCTTGCTATTCTTGTCATGGAGTTTCGGTCAACAGAGAATGAATTCCCAATTGCTTTACCCTGAGGGTGGGAGCCATCTGCCTCCTGCTTCGGGAGGATCCTGAGATATACCAGACATGGAATGTGAACCAGGCAAATAAAAATGATTGACCAAAGAAAACCCGGAAGAAATACCCCATACAATTAATACAAATTGCCAGGAAAATGTGACTCAGGGACTCTACCTCTGAGTGTGCCTGTGTGTCTATCCACATGAACTATACTTTTTCTTCCCTCTTAATAAATATTTTACTTTTTTCACGACTTTCTGTCTTTTTGGGGATTCTTTTCTGCAAAATCAAAGGGCCAGGGCCCTTGTCACTGACACTGGTGTAGTGGCTAGGATCTGATGCCCTCACCTCTGCAACCAGGCCTCAATCTCTGGCTGGGAACTTAAGCCCCTCCCCAAGCTGTTGCAGGCTGAGATCAATTCTATATATGGTTATTAACACTTTTAATCAAAATAAATTGCTTAACTTAGTTTTTGGAGCAAACAATATAATTACTTTTGACCTATTCTTGGTAATTAAAATTAAAAAGAATTGAGGATTGCAGAGCAAATAATAATTCAGGGCATCAAAACAGGAGTATTACAAAATGATAACTTTAAAAGGTGCTATTTTTATTTTGAAATAGTCTGTATAATTTTTTCTCCAATCCTTTAAATTCATTTGCCATACATGATAATATATGTGCTGTACTTACTTGCTCAGTTGTGTCCAGCTCTTTTTGACCCCATGAACTGTAGCTCACCAGGCTTCTCTGTCCATGGGTTTCTCCAGGCAAGAATATTGGAGTGGGTTCCCATGCCTCCTCCAGGGGATCCTCCAAATCCAAGGATCAAACCCAGGTCTCCTGCATTGCAAGTGGATTCTTTACCAACTGAGCCACCACATTTGGGAAGGCCAAAATATGTAACTTTCTAGTTCCAATGTTTTTTTTTTTTTTCACTCATCCAGTTGGTATTTTATTTTATTTTATTTTTTAACTTTACAATATTGTATTGGTTTTGCCATATATCAACATGAATCCTCTACAGGTATACACATGTTCCCCATCCAATGTATTTTAAAACCAAAACTCATTCCAAAAATGCAAACTGACATACAGGTTTTAAATTCCTCTAGTTCTATCAGAATCTACTTTCAAGTAGGGCAGTTAACTCTATTCATTACCTAGTATCCATTGTCATGTAATTATAGATTAATTCATATTTTTGGTTAAGCTACTGCTCTAATAAAATGTTTCAAATATCTCTGTGCATTATAACAAATGTGTATTTATAAACTATGTTCTACTCTGATCCCAATTCAGACCACTATTGAGTTTAATTGCATCAAATATGCTTTGTATACAATAATAGCAGATATCATTTCATATGAAAAAGGCTCTTCCATTTAGCAAAAAAAAAAAAAAAATCTCTTACAGTTTTTATTCCCTTTAACTTTGAAGGAATATGTGTATTTCTCATAAGGACTCTTGAAAATAAAGCATTCATATATACTAAGGTTTGACTGTTGTTCATTGAAATTAAAAGAAATACACAAAAATTACTGGGTCAGAAATAAAATATTATATAGATTTTATAATTTTCCCAGATATACCAATGAAAAATAATCATTTCTGTAAAGTTGTATTTATAATGGGGTGCTTGTGTTCATGCTAAATTATTTCAGTAACATCTGACTCTTTGTGACCCTATGGACTATAGACTGCCAGGCTCCTCTGTCTATAGGATTCTTCAGGCCTGGAGGGTTGCCATGCCCTTCTCCAGGGGTTCTTCCTGAAACATGGATCAAATCTACATCTTTTAGATCTCCTGCATCAGCAGGCGGGTACTTTATCACTAGCACCAACTGGGAAACCCTTATAATAGGGTACATAGATTATTGAGATTGTCAAATATAAGACCAATTTATTTAATTCCAAAGTTTAAATCATCAAAAGAAAAATTGTAGTTTAAACTAACAGGATCTTATTATCCTCATAGTAACCTTCTGAAGCTGTTCTGTTGAAAGCAAGATTCCTTAAGGTATCTGAAATCTTCACAGGTCTCAAAGGCCCACTGGATTAAGTATATAATCCATTACTGAAATGAATGAGTACATCTAACCTAAGAGTCAACATTTTTCAGAGATGTGAATGGAAGTGCCTCATGAAGGAACATATGTGATGATGGCAGCTCTGATTCATTAAAAGCAAGTCTATTTGAATTTATAAGCATTGATATTTTTTTTCTGTTTTTAAACTAAACCTTGTATTTTATCATATTCTTAGTCCAATAATATACTTAGATGTTTAAATTACATGATATACCTCAACCTAATTGCTATAAACTGTACCATATATGTCTTACTTCCCTCCATTTCTAATGGCACCATCTAGTTCGTTTTAGCTTATACTAACACCCTCCTCCTAACTTCTCAGGTTTCCTTCTTTCCAAACAGCAACTAATTCTGTTGCCTCCAGTGATTGTTTCTAAGTACATAATAATTGTATTATATTATTTCACCTTTCAGAAATTTAGTGGGCTTTTGTACTCTATTAAAGAAAATAACCCTACTCTGCTCACAATCTCTACTGTAATATGTATAT
>NW_011495086.1:8729160-8729347 GCF_000754665.1 Bison bison bison | reverse complement strand
TATATATATATATATACAGTTCAGTTCAGGCGCTCAGTCATGTCCGACTCTTTACCACCCCATGAACCACAGAATGCCAGGCCTCCCTGTTCATCACCAACTGCTGGAGTCTACCCAAACCCATGTCCATTGAGTCAGTGATGCCATCCAACCATCTCATCCTCTGTCGTCCCCTTCTCCTTCTGTC
>NW_011495086.1:8718970-8729049 GCF_000754665.1 Bison bison bison | reverse complement strand
TGCTGGAGCAGCCGTGAAGAGATACCCCACGTCCAAGGTAAGAGAAACCCAAGTTAGACGATAGGCGCTAAGAGAGGGCATCAGAGGGCAGACTGACTGAAACCACAATTACAGACAACTAGCCAATCTGATCACACAGACCACAGCCTTGTCTAACTCTCTCTCTCTCTCTCTCTCTCTCTATATATATATATATATATATATTATAATATATATACAAAACACATACTCACACATAAAAGATATGACCTTTGTTATGCTCCACATTCCCTTCAGTCAAATCTGCTTCTCAAGAATTCTTTCACATATGTGACTGAGTGGATGGTTATTTAGTGTTTCTCTACCAGTGATTTGCAATTTGGTCATAGTAATTTGAGTCACTCTCATGAATATGCAGCTTCAGAAGGCATACAGACCACTGGAGTAGGATTGTTCATTCTGTATAGAGAAACAATGAACAAATAAAAAATATTTATGAACAGTGTGTGCCAAACACTATATTAAATAGTATTTAATATAATGGGGCCCTCGAATAGTTTTTCCCTTTTTAATCTCACGCAGACATCCAATATTTAAAAAGTCAGAAAGTGAAAGTTGCTCAGTCGTGTCCACCTCTTTGCCATCTCACGGACTATACAGTTCATGGAATTCTCCAGGACAAGAATACTGGAATGGGCAGCCTTTACCTTCTCCAGGGGATCTTCCCAATACAGAGATTGAACCAGGTCTTCCTCATTACAATCAGATTCTTTACCAGCTGAGCCCCAAGGAAAGCCCAGAAGAAGGAAGTAATCACTAAGAGAGAAAATAAACTGACAAAGCAGATAGAAAACTCTAGCTGATTCTTTCATTTCTGGTTGCTTCTCTGGTTTCATGTTCCAGTCTCTCAGCAAGTCTAGCTTGTTTCCTTCAGTTTTTGGTGTGATTTTAGAATCCCTTTTCACAGATGAGTTTGTTGTCTATGTACCCAGTTTAGGACATGCAAGATGTTTCCAGTCCCTCATACATTGCCATTTCCCTAATCCAGCGTACCTGCACTGGTATAGCCAACCAGAGCATATGAGTTGAATAGCGTTTTGACTTTGTAATATTTTCATGTCCATTCTATCATTGATATACTATTCTTCAGCCAACTTTGATTTATGTCTCATCATGTACTACCTAAGCAGCTAGTTCATGCCATTAACTCCAAGTATTAAAAAATATTATATTTCCCTCTTAAAATATTCTATTCCTTGGCAAACTGCTCCCTCCTTTTTTAGGTGCAAACATTTCATGTAACTAATTAGCCAGAAGAGAACATTAGAGAGTTACAGTGATGAGATATGGAGGCATTTAGATTTTGGAGTATACATATAAATCTATGAAATACATCTTCATAAAAAGTGAGTAAGAGTTGATAATTAGATATCATAGGCCTAACAAATATATTCTTTCATTTTCTATACAACCTAATGATTCCTGACTGCAGTGATATTCTTCAGTGTTACCTGATTATTGTTAGGATAATACAGTACTCTGTAAAAAAAAAAAAGAAGAACACCATATAACTTACCTCTCTGCTGCTATCTTCCCATAGAGATGCTCACTCATTACCTTTTCATTAACACAAATCCAACCTACACTAAAATTAGTTCACTTTTCTAGTGGTTGAGTTTACCTAGAATGGATGTTTTGTCTGTGTGTGCTTTAACAGGTTAACATCTACTCTTAATTTACAGTGTGGATTTTGTACACCCTAGTTGCCTTCCTTTACTACACACTCCTCCCAGATTTAAGTTCATAAATTTTTCTTAAAGGCCCCCTTATGTGCAGCTTATAGCACCCTTTACATACTTATATAAGATGAATAAAATGTTGTGTAGATACTTGGCAATTTTTTCCCATTTATGTTACTACACTGAGATGGTATGGAAACTGAATTCTATTAATTACTGCATTATTTGTATAAGGTACATTTGGCAGATATTAGGAATTTGGTAATTACTTGAGTGAAAGGATGTTCTGCTTTAATGATATTAGTCTAAATTAAGTCATTGCATACTTTTGTCACTAAGTTCTATATTGCTATCTCTGTATTAACATTGCCCTAGATATGAAAAAGAATATTAAGGAGAAAAGTATACTAGTACACCACAGTCCTAGTCAAAGAATTTTCTTCATTCCTATGTATTGAAAGGATTAAGTATTGCATTTGATCAAATAATGATTTATAATGTATTAAACCCATGGATATATAACTGTTTTAAAATAAAATCTGTGAGAATATTTAATACGATAGTAAAAATGTGGGCATACACAAACTGTTATTCTTTTTTCTTATTACCAATAATGAGAAGACCAATGGTCCATGACAAAATAATTTTACATATATGTGTATATATATATATATATATATATAAACACACACACACACACACACACACACTGTGGCTTTTTAATTGAAGTATTGTTGATTGGCAACCCACTCCAGTACTCTTGCGTGGAAAATCCCATGGATGCAGGAGCCTGGTAGGTTACAATCCATGAGGTTGCAAAGTACGGACATGACTGAAGCGACTTCCCTTTCACTTTTCACTCTTGTGCATTGGAGAAGGAAATGGCAACCCACTCCAGTGTTCTTGCCTGGAGAATCCCAGAGATAGAGGAGCCTGGTGGGCTGCTGTCTATGGGGTCACATAGGGTCGGACATGACTGAAGTGACTTACGAGCATAGTTGATTTACAGTACTGTGTTACTTTCATATGCACAGCAAAATGATATATATTCTTTTTCAGATTCTTTTCTATTGCAGGTTATTAAAAAGTATTGAATGTTATTCCTTGAGCTACATAGTTAGTTGTTATTATTTATCTATATATATAATATATATATATATATATATAAATATAACTATATGTAATGGCCAGAATTCTAATATAACCCCCTACTTTCCCTCTAGGTAGTAATAAGTTTGTTTTCTATGTCTGTGACTCTTTTTCTGCTCTGTAAATAAGTTCATTTGTATCTTTTTTTAAGATTCCATATATGTGATATCCTATGATATTTGCTTTTCTGATTTACTTAATATGATAATATCTAGGCTTCTATGAATATTGAGGTACCTGGTACTTTTTTGAACTAGAGTTTTCACTGGGAATATTCCCAGGAGAGGGATTGCTGGATCATATTGTAACTCTATTTTTAGTTTTTTAAGAAACCTCCATAGTGACTGTGGCAATTTCCATGCTTACCAACAGTGTAGGAAGATTCCTTTTTCTCAGCACTCACTTCAACATTTATTATTTGTGGATTGTGGAACCAGAGATCAAATTGCCAACATCCGCTGGATCATTGAAAAAGAAAGAGAGTTCCAGAAAAACATCTATTTCTGCTTTCTTGACTATGCCAAAGCCTTTGACTGTGTGGATCACAATAAACTGCGGGAAATTCTGAAAGAAATGGGAATACCAGACCACCTGACCTGCCTCTTGAGAAACCTATATGCAGGTCAGGAAGCAACAGTTAGAACTGGACATGGAACAACAGACTGGTTCCAAATAGGAAAAGGAGGACATCACGGCTGTATATTCTCACCCTGCTTATTTAACTCATATGCAGAGTACATCATGAGAAACGCTGGGCTGGAAGAAGCACAAGCTGGAATCAAGATTGACGGGAGAAATATCAATAACCTCAGATATGTAGATGACACCACCCTTACAGCAGAAAGTGAAGAGGAACTAAAAGCCTCTTGATGAAAGTGAAAGTGGAGAGTGAAAAAGTTGGCTTAAAGCTCAACATTCAGAAAACGAAGATCATGGCATCCGGTCCCATCACTTCATGGGACATAGATGGGGAAACAGTGGAAACAGTGTCAGGCTTTATTTTTGGGGGCTCCAAAATCAATGCAGATGGTGACTGAAGCCAGGAAATTAAAAGACACTCCTTGGAAGGAAAGTTATGACCAACCTAGACAGCATATTGAAAAGCAGAGACATTACTTGCCAACAAAGGTCCGTCTAGTCAAGGCTATGGTTTTTCCTGTGGTCATGTATGGATATGAGAGTTGGACTGTGAAGAAAGCTGAGCGCCGAAGAATTGATGCTTTTGAACTGTGGTGTTGGAGAAGACTCTTGAGAGTCCCTTGGACTGCAAGGAGATCCATCCAGTCCATTCTAAAGGAGATCAGCCCTGGGTGTTCTTTGGAAGGAATGATGCTAAAGCTGAAACTCTAGTACTTTGGCCACCTCATGTGAAGAGTTGACTCATTGGAAAAGACTCTGATGCTGGGAAGGATTGGGAGCAGGAGGAAAAGGGGAAGACAGAGGATGAGATGGCTGGATGGCATCACCGACTCGATGGATGTGAGTTTGAGTGAACTCCGGGAGTTGGTGATGGACAGGGAGGCCTGGTGTGCTGCAGTTCATGGCATCGCAGAGAGTTGGACATGACTGAGCGACTGAACTGAACTGAAGAGTTTATATAGCTTTTAAATAATCATTTAGCATATAAAAGTATGTTCAGCTTTATTGATAATCAGTAAAATACAAATTAAATTCACAATGGGGGTCTGCAACACTGATCCTATGTGAAAATATTGGTAGTAAATATATGGTAGCTTTTTTTTTATTTCTGGCTCTTTCACTCTCCTCCTTCACCCTCATCAAGAGACTCTTTAGTTCCTTATTTCATGGCATCCAGCCCCATTACTGCATGGGAAATAGAAGGCAAAAAGGTGAAAGTAGTGACAGATTTCCTCTTCTTGGTCTCCAAAATCAGCGCAGATGGTGACTGCAGCCATGAAATCAGAAGACGATTGCTTCTTGGAAGGAAAGCGGTGACAAACCTAGATTGTGTTGAAAAGCTGAGACATTTCTCTGCCAACAAATGTCTGTATAATCAAGGCTATGGTCTTCTCAGTAGTCAGATATGGTTGTGAGAGCTGGACCTTAAAGCTGGACCTTAAAGAAGGTCAAAGAGTTGATGCCTTCAAACGGTGGTGCTTGAGAAGACTCCTGAAAGTCTTGGACAGCAAGGACATCATACCAGTCCATCTTAAGGGATATCAACCCTGAATATTCACTGGAAAGACTGATGCTGAAGCTGAAGCTCCAGTATTTTGATCATCTGATGCAAACAGACAACTCATTGGAAAAGTCCCTGATACTGGGAAAGATTAAGGGCAGAAGAAGAGGGCATCAGAGGATGAGACGGCTGGAGAACATCACTGATACAATGAACATGAACTTGAACAAACTCTGGGAAATGGTGAGGCCTGGCATGCTGCACTCTATAGAGTAGCAAATAGTCGGACACTGTTGGGTGACTGAACAGCAACAATATTATCATTTCCATGTCTATTCCTTCATTCAACACCCATATTGCTTACCAGTCTCTTACCTCCAAAGAAAACACTTTGTCCACTGTTTTAATTTGTGTGTTCTTGGGCTTTTCAGGATTACCCTCATATTCTTACGTTTATATTTCTTAACGTTAATTTAGATCATGTCATTTGCACTCCCTAATTGCTCTAATCTTTATATGTTTAGCACAACCTAGCTTATTTGCTTATACAAAGCAAAACTTGATTGAATGACTAAGTAGTTTAGCCATTTCAGTTGGTGTGATTAATTTTTGAGTTAATTTTGCTTTAAGAGCTAAATCTTTATTCCTTGCTTACAATGCCCCTAACACCTTCTCATGTACCATTTGATTTTCTCCAGGTTTACACATGTAAATCTTCAATACACCTCTTAGATTATACTTACTGTTTCCACATTGACATGCATTGCAGCTGAGCAGTTGGGGAGTTATTTCTAAAAAGAAAATCCAAAACTAATGCTATTCTTACCTTATAGCTTTCAAGCTTTTTTCACATTAACATTTTGCTTAATCTCCAAAGAAATAAATATTATTTATTTGTTCCACAAAATAAAAAAGGTAATCTTACTTATAAAAAAGTACATACTTCAAAACACAAACTTGTTTTCAGACCATCCTTTCCTTTTGTAAGATGTGTAATGCTAATGAATACATTAACGCGCATGCATTTCTTAATCCTTTGATCACTTATTTAGCTAAAACTTTATGTCAAGATAGTAAGTATGAATGATTGCTTCTCTCTTTTCTTTTAGATAGTGATTTTTTATAATCTTTGTTAATATGAAAGTTTAACTAGGTTAAATTTCAATCCAAGTAATTAAGAGACATCACTTTGGAAGTAATTAAGATAGCTCATGCTAATTATAAAATCAAACCACTGAAGTCTAGCTTTATAATTTTGTCTAGTTTTATAGCTAGATAAGGTGCTATTATTTTAAGATTTAACAACACTAGATCCTATCAAAAATTCCTCAATGGTTACAGAATCTTGTGAATAGCAAGCTAATAAAATCCTCTAACTTTAGTGTAAATATGTGCTCTAAAAAATACCAAGGCTCAAATTGTAATCTAGAAACCGATGAGTTTGTGTAATGCCAAAACCACATAAAGATAGATTCTGTAAATTTCCCATAAGAGATGATTCATTACTTTGACGATGTTGATCAGACAGATGTTACATTTTAGTTATTTCCTCTAGTTTCTCTCAATTATTCTTTACTTGCCAGTATATGTGAGAAATACAGATTTTCTAGAAAGATATTTCTGTATAACGTTCATCTTTTCCTCTCAATTCCTGGGGCTTTGAGCATGCATGAATCTATTTTTTGCAAAGAAATGATGGCATAATTAATTTTTGAATAGCAATGTTCTCTGAGTAACTATTATCTCTGAGTAATTATTCAGTAAATAATCATCTAGCATTATTCAGAACTGCATATATTTGCAAGTGAAACAGCTATACTTTGAAATCTTGTCTGAGGCACATCAACACATTAAGAATGAATTATTTTATGTGTAAGTGTATATTTGTTTACTATTTCAGTTTTTATTTCATTGTATTAAGGATATTTATCATGTTCATTATCATCCATGCCTAGGATTTTTTTTTTTCATTTCTGTAAAAAATGCCATTGGAATTTGGATGTGAATACCATTGAATGTGAATAAATCTGGGTAAGACGGAGATCTTAAAAATATTGTTGTTCAGTTACTAAGTCATGTCTGACTCTTTGCAACCCCATAGACTGCAGCATGCCAGGCTTCTTTATCCTTCACTATCTCCCACAGTTTGCTCAAACTCATGTTCATTGACTCTATGATGCCATCTAACTATGCCCTCCTCTGTTGTCCCCTTCTCCTCCTGCCCTCAATATTTCCTAGAATCAATGTCTTTTCCAGTGAGTTGGCTCCTGGCATCAGGTGGTCAAAGTATTGGTGCTTCAGCATCAGTCCTTCCAATGAATATTCAGGATGGATTTTCTTTAGAATTGACTAAATGGTCTCCTTGCTGTCTAAGGGACTCTCGAGAGTCTTCTCCAGAACCACATTTAGAAAGCATCAATTCTTTGGTGTTCAGCCTTCATTATGGTCCAACTTTCACATCCATACATGACTACTGAAAAAGTCATAGCTTTGACTATACAGACCTTTGTTGGCAAAGTGATGTCTCTTTGTTTTAATACACTATCTAGTCTTGTCATAGCTTCCCTTCCAAGTAGCAAGCATCTTTTAATTGCATGGCTATAATCACTATACACAGTGATTTGGGAGACCAAGGGGAAAAAAAAAAAGAAATCTGTCACCTTTTCCACTTTTTCCCCATCAGTTTGCCGAGAAGTGATGGGACTTGATGACATGATCTTAGCTTTTTGAATGCTGAGTTTTAATCCAGCTTTTTCATTCTCCATTTTTGCCCTCATCAGAAGACTGTTTAGCTCCTCTTCACTTTCTGCCATTAGAGTGGCATCATCTGCATATCTGAGGTTGTTGATATTTCTCCTGGTCATGTTGATTCCAGCTTGTGACTCAGTCAGCCTGGCATTTTGCATGATGTACTCTACATAGAAATTAAATAATCAGGGTAATGATATACAGCCTGACAATGTCTTTTTCTCAAATTTTCACTTTCAACAATATTAAGTCTTTCAATATATGAACAAAGGTTGTCTTTAGATAAAAGAGTAGTTCTGTGGATTTTCTACATATAAGAATATGGCATCTGCAAACATATACGTGTTTAGTTCCTTCCCAATTTGGATGCCTATTATTTATTTTTCTTACCTAGTTCCTGTAATCCAGACTTCCAGCACTATTTTTAATAGAAGTGGTGAGAGTGGGTATCCTCGCTTTGTTCTTGGTAACTGAGGATATATTTTCAGTTTTTCATCACTGAGTATGATATTAGTTGTGAGATTTTCATATACGTCATGTTTACAGTTTTCTTATGAAAATGTGTTGACTTTTGTCCAAGGCTTTCTCTGAGTCTATTAAGATGATCATATGCTTTTTATCCTTCATTCTTTTAATATGATATATCACATTACTTGATTTGCCTATGGTGAAACATCCTGTTGTCCCAGTGATAAATCCCAATTCATCACAATGTATAATCCTTTTAATGTGTAGTTGTATTTGATTTATGAATTTTGAAACACAAAAAGACTCCAAATAGCTAAAGCATTCTTGGAAAAGAAGAATGGAGCTGGAGGCACAATGTTTCTTGTTTTCAAAAATGTATTACAAGGCTGGAGTAATGAAAACAGTAGATCACTGATATTAAAATAGATATATTACTCAATGGAACAGAGTAGAGAATACAGAAGTAAACCCATTAATATGACCAACTGATCTTTGACAAGAGAGCCAAGTATACACAATAGGGAAAGGCTATTCTTTTAATTAATGGTGGGAAAACTGTATGTGCTCTATGCTAAACTGCTTCAGTCATGTCTGACTCATTGCAACCCCATGGACTGTAGCCCACCAGGCTCCTCTGTCCATGAGGATTCTCCAGGCAAGAATACTGGAATGGGTTGCCATGCCCTCCTCCAGGGAATCTTCTCAACCCAGGGATCAAACCCAGGTCTCCCTCTTTCCAGGTGGATTTTTTACCGTCTGAGCCACCAGGGAAGCCCATGAAAACTGGACATCCATGTGCAAAATAATAATATTGATTTCTTATTCTACATCCAAATTTAAAATCAAATAAATATTAATTACATTCTTAAATGTAAGATGTGAAAGTATGGAATTCCTAGGAGAAAACATACGGGAAACTATTATTGACATTGTTATTGACAACAGTGTCTTGCATGACACAAAAACACAAGTAACCAGAGAAAAATAGACAAATGGGACAATATCACACTAAAAAGCTTCTGCACAGCAAAGGAAACAATCATCAAAATAAACAAAAAACTTATTACATAGGTGAAAACCATATATTTCATATGGGATTAATCTCTAAAATATATAAATATCTCCTACTATTCAATAGTATAGGCACAATCATCCTGTTTAAACAAAAGGCAAAATACTTGAATAAATATTTCTCCAAAGAATACATACAACTGATGGCAGGTATATAAAACCACACTAAACATTGCTAACTATCAGTGAAATGCAAATCAAAACCATAAAGTAGTATCACCTCCATCTGATAAATGGCTATTATCAAGCAAAAAGAATAACAAAAGATAGATGTTGGTAAGAATGTGAAGATATTGGAACATTCTTATGCTATTGGTGGGAACATAAAAAGGCACAGTTGCTATGAAAGACAGTATGGGGTTTTCCCAAATACTAAAAAAAATAAATAAATAAAACTACCATATGATCCAGAAATTCCATTTATGGGTCTATATCCAAAATAATTGAAATCAGAATTTCTAAGAGTTGTCTCCACTCTCAGATTCATTGCAGTATTATTCACAATAATTAAAATATGGAAGTAACCTCACTGTCATCAATGATGAATGGATAAAGCAAATGAGGTATATACATTCAAAGGAACATAATTCATCTTTAAAAAGGAAGAGAAAGAAAATTTTGCCATATATGATACTATGAATGAAACTGGAGGATATTATGTTAAGTGCAATAAGGCTTTCACATAAGAAAAATACTGAATAATTGCTCTTAAATGAAAAATTTAATATAGTCAAATTCACAGAAACAAAGCAGAATGGTGGTGTTCCAGGAATGGGAAAAGCAAA
>NW_011495086.1:8715100-8718870 GCF_000754665.1 Bison bison bison | reverse complement strand
AGCAAAAAAAAAAAAAAAAAAACAGGGAGATGCTGTTCAATATGTATATAGGTACAGACGGTAAAGAGTCTGCATGCAATGTGGGAGACCTGGGTTCAATCGCTGGATCAAGAAAATCTCCTGGAGAAGGAAATCACAACCTTCTTCAGTATTCTTACCAGGAAAATCCATGGACAGAGAAGCCTGGTGGGCTATACCCCCATGGGGTCTCAAAGAGTCCGACATGACTGAGTGACTAACACACACACACACACACACACACAGAGATAATTATGTAAGATGAGTAAGTTTTAGACATATGGTGTACAACATTGTACCTATAATTAACAATACTCTATTAAAATGTAAAAGTTTGCCAAGAGAGTAGATCTCCTCTCTACTGTTCTTTCACAATAGCAGTAATTGGAGGTCATCCATCCTAGCCCAGAACTAAAATAGAAGATGACCCATTGAACTTCTTCTAGTTACTGAATGTAGTTTTAGCAGAGTTAGTAATCTTGGACATCATTAACCATAGATATACATCTTGACTTCCACACTTGCTAAAATATAAATCTCATGGTATGTTATGAAATATACCAATTAAGATATATTTCAGACAGGAACAGCAAGGTAAAAGTTATGCCAACCTTGAGCTAGCTAAAGTTATAGAATCAAAATCTAACTATAAATCAAAACATCTGTTTCCTAGAAGTAGCTGAGGCTAATTTCTAAAATGAGAATGTTCTGTATTCTCACTTATACTTGAGGCTTTTTACACAACTTATTGCCAATAATCTTTCCTATGTTATGACTTTAAGTTTGTGGCAACGTGATTTTTTTTCAACATAAAAATATTTTTTAAAATGATATTTTATTATATTTGATGAACTGCCTATTGATCATGTGAGCAGATCTCTGTCATTGTGCAATATGTACATTTAGAAACTAGATTTTTCTCAATGTCTCCCTTTGAAAAGGCATAGAGAAACACAGACTAGAATACTTACTTTTTTTATCCTTCCTTCTATTTTTATTAATATTTGGTACATAAAAAATTTTTCTTTTGTATCACAAGAAAAATTTTTATATCACAAGAAAAATTGTGATAGACTTTGGAATAGGCTAAAAAGATTACTAGTTATATTCTGTCTTCAGTGAATCCTTTTGGCCTGAGCTATTTAAAAACTCTGTAAGTTGTTGAAAACTGACAATACAAATTCATATCCATAAAAAACTTCCAATGAATTATGTCCAGTGGAAAGTAACTGATTATTGCCCTGTGGAAGTTGATCTGTTTTACAACTATCTGTATTCATTTCAGCATTCCTGACTGCCACATGTATGTGTAGTAATTTGAATTCTCCCTTGATGTGGCTGTAATATCTTCCTGACTCCTTTATATATTTAATGATATAAACAAAACCTTTGACTTATATTCATTTTGTATTAGGGCACAAATCACACTTTAATCCTTTAAAAAAATAAATGCTTGTCAACTTAAGAACTATGATGTCAGTACTGTTATATCAGCTGTATGCTCTTTCCCTAAGTCATTTCCCTGCTTCCTGTCTGGTGTGGGACTTTCCTGGTGGCTCAAATGATAAAGAATCTGCCTCCAATGCAGGAGACCCAGGTTCAATCCCTGGTTTGGAAAGAGGTAACCACTATCCCAAATTTTAAAATGATTCCCTTGCTCTTTTTTGAGACCTGTTTCTGTATTTCTGTACAATCTATTCTTTTACTTTTGCTTATTTTGAGCTTGAAAAAGTCACAGTTTGTATTTGTGTGATTTAATTAAAAGATAATATCAGTAAAGTTGAAATGGGTATACAATTACTTGATATTCAAGTGGTTGCTAAATAAATTTTTAAAAATAATAAAAAAAAGAAAGATCATGGACTTTGAAGCATGAAAACATGTATTTAAACCGTGGCTCTCCTGCTTGTCTGGAATTAAATTACATTGGACAATGCACCATACTAAGACTTAGGCTTTCATCTACAAAATGGAAAAGAGAAGGGATAAATTTCAGAGACATTGTGAAGGCTTGCAGTAATCTATTGAAATGAATATTTTCATGCTGGACATATTTCAATATAAACTGTGATATTATAAATAACTGCTGCTCTTCTTTAGTCCTTAAGTTGTATCCAACTCTTTTCCAACTCTAGCCTGCCAGGCTTCTCTATCCCTGGGATTTCCCAGGCAAGAATACTGGAGTGTGTTGTCATTTCCTCCTCCAGAGGTTCTTCCTGACCCAGGGATTGAACCGAGATCTCCTGCATTGCAGGTGGATTCTTTACCACCTAGCCACCAGAGAAGCCCCTTACAAATAATTACCAAAATGAGTAACCTGAGGTAAATGTATACAGATGATTTGAAGACTGAACCCTTATAAAAGTTAAATTATTTTATCTGGATAAAGAAACTCTATCTTAAGAACCTTAATAATGAATAGTTATAAGAATGTCTAGGCCAGACAATTTTACCAATGTTATCATATTCAACAATCACAATGTGTTATGAGTAACTATTTGGAGTAAAACCAATAAAAGCAGCACATCATCATATACAGCTCATCTCCTTGGAGCATGTACTCCCTGCTAGTGTCTGTGTTTATTCACTGTCTATTCCCTGCAGGGAGCTGCTTTTTATATTATGTTCAGAATTTACAGTTGTTATCTGTAATAAGGTTTGTCTGATAAGACCTTACTCAGCCTTCACTGGGGGTGAATTTCCACTGATCTCTTCTTAAAATGTAAATTTGATCATCCTTAAAAGCCACCAGTGGCCTCACATTGTTCTTAGGATAAAGCTCAAAGTATTAGATATGCTTACCTTTAATAATTCTAATACAGCAGAGGCTTCCACTTCCCTCTCTGCATTTCTCAGCATGATTCATTTATGCTGTCTTCTCTCTTCCTTTAATCTCCTCTTGTCTCTCTGTCTAGGGTTTTCACTTACGTAGTCCAGTTTATATACATTTCTTTCTTTTTCATTTCCACGTAACTGCTATGCTGAAGTGTATTTTCCTCAAAAGAGCCAACACTGTCCTCCCATTTAAGGTGAGGGTCCATTCATAAATTTTCTTGAAGCACTTTGGAATTTTTCTTTAAACTTGTAGAGTTATTTATGTAATCCCTTACAGTTACACATTTAGGTATGTGTTCAGTCATTGCAAAAAAAAAAAAAAAAACAGTTATCATATTCAGTGTTTTTCACATAGTAAGGTACAATAAATATTTATGGAATGACTGAATGATTGAATCTTAGATGAGGCTATGTTACTTTACATTGTGTGTTTGTTTGCTTATTTATTTGGTTTGGTTTGGTTTTATATTCTATTTCAACTTTTTTTATTTTTTTTTTACTGTATTAACACAGTTTAAAGAATGTTCAGTAAAATGACTTATTAAAATTATCCTTCTAGCTACCTTCCCTCAGAAACAGACAACTAAGGGTTTGGGGATGTATTCAATATTCTCATATTTTATTTTATTGTCCAACTTGTGTGGAAATTCAGGGTAAAATCAAATAATTATTATTAGTAATTTAAAGAGTATAAGTTTATCTTCAGTTCAGTTCAGTCGCTCAGTTGTGTCCGACTCTTTGCGACCCCATGAATCAAAGCACGCAAGGCCTCCCTGTCCATCACCAACTCCCGGAGTTCACTCAGACTCACGTCCATCAAGTCAGTAATGCCATCCAGCCATCTCATCCTCTGTTGTCCCCTTCTCCTCCTGCCCCCAATCCCTCCCAGCATCAGAGTCTTTTCCAATGAGTCAACT
>NW_011495086.1:8703379-8715000 GCF_000754665.1 Bison bison bison | reverse complement strand
TTCACATGAGGTGGCCAAAGTACTGGAGTTTCAGCTTTAGCATCATTCCTTCCAAAGAAATCCCAGGGCTGATCTCCTTCAGAATGGACTGGTTGGATCTCCTTGCAGTCCAAGGGACTCTCAAGTTTGTCTTAATTAACTATAAATTTTAATAAATGTCAATATATTTATTTTAATATCACAGTTTTTCAGGTTACCAAAATTTTAAGAAAACTACAGCAAATTAATTTTAAATTAATTAACTCTACTTAGACTAGAGACTCAGAAGATATATCCAAAAAACTAAAATGTTCCCATGTAATAGCACATTATATTTTTATAAACTTTTAAAATGCCCAGATGAAATCTCTCAGATTTTATCATTAAGTGATTTTTTACAGATAAATCTCAGGAACATCTTCTCTACATATCACCACATAATATATAAAAAAATATACAAATTGAATTCTCCATTCTATTTTTGATAAAGCCACTATCCTAGAGCTTTATATTATGTGGAAGTTGAATTTTGTATTAGATTCTTTTGTTTCCATAGAAGCTTGTACTTCAATCTCCGGTTAGAATTATCCACTCCATTTTAATGAGCTTATATCCTGATTCCTTCCCTCATATAGTATGATCTACCTGAGGATTAAAAAAAGAAAAACCCACAGGACTTTTATGTCATTATCTTAAAATCTAACATTTTCATTGTTACAATAAGTGAAATCAGATTTTATAGACAAAGTGACATAAGTAGATTAACAGGGTAATAAAAAGGCTAATAAGGGTGAGAATAACTTCCTGATATCTATGAAAGCATGAGGTTGGAGGCTCTGTTGAATGTGGATAGGAAGAAAACACAAAAATCTGTGAGCAATTAGGCAGGTGCCCGTGAAAATGCTGAGGTTAACAGTTGCTTTAATGATGGAAGATTATATGAAATCTAACAGTGGAAGGACTTTCTCTCTCAACAATTCATGCTAAGTCCCTTCAGTTGTGTCCAACTCTTTGTGACCCTATGGACTGTAACCTTCCAGGCTCCTCTGTCCATGGGATTCTCCAGGCAAGAATACTGGAGTGGATTGTCATTCCCTCCTCCAAGGGCATGACCCAGGAATTGAAATTGCAACTCTTATGTCTCCTGCATCTCTGTGCTTATTCCCTGCTTTAATAACACTCTGAGGAGTTACTTACCAATTCAAGACATTTGTCATAAATAAGCCTCTTCTTTGGAAGTAGCTGATTACTACAAAAAAAGGAATAAAGGGCAATAAATCTTGCATTTTATGTCAGATGATATTACTATTATCCATGTTTATGGCAAATTTTATGTAATAGTACATGGACATTGATGGAACAAGTTTCCTCACCTGTTTTCCTGATGGAAAACTTTGAAGTAGAATTGTCTGTCTATGACAAATATAAAGGCAGAAAGTAAAAGTGATTGAAGGTAGGGCTTCCCTGGTGGCTCAGTGGTAAAGAATCTGATTACCAGTGCAATGGACATGGTTCAATCCCTGGTCTAGGAAGATCTCACATACAGTGGAGGAGCTAAGTCCATGTGCCACAACTACTTAGCCTGTTCTTTGGACCCCAGGAAACAACTACTGAGACCACATCCATGGTCAAAAAGAAGAGATGTCACCACAACGAGAACCCCATGCACCACAATTAAAGAGTAGCCCCTGCTCACTGCAACTAGAGCAAAACCCCATGCAGCGACAAAGATCCAGTGCAGCCAAAAATACACAAATAAATAAATATTTTTAAAAAGTGATTGATGGGAATTTGTGAAAGATAACATCAATTGTAAACTGGCTTTTCACATTGAAAGAGGAGAAAGCAAAACTAAAAAATATTTGTGGCAACATTTACAACAAAATTAGGTGAAAAATTATCTCAACACTCCCCAAATACAAGCAAACGGTGACAAATTGTCAACACACAGAAGAGGTACACGGTGTCAACATCTGTGGAATGAAAAGAAGAAGGTAACAGAAACATGCAATCTGGTGGCACTGAGAAAAGGGAAATATCAAGAAAGCCATTAGATGAAAATGAGAGGATTTTACCCTCTCCAATACTAGGTGAATGTGAGGGCCATACAGTAAGACCAGATGGAGATATGATCCCACACAAGTCTTAAAATTGACCCATTAAGATTCTTTTCTTTTTGGAAAGAAAGAGGATGGCCAGAACAAAATGGAATTAGGTAACAGCACCAGAAAGTTCCAGGACATAAGCAAAAAGTTTTTGGAAAGTTACACAAGATTAATATAAGGAGAAAGATCTGTGACATTTGAAAATATACAGAATCTTGCTTCATTCTAGGACTTAGAAAACCTGGTTTCAAATGGAAATAAGGAACATAAAAGTACCAATGCAAAAATCTCATAAAAAGGTACTATAAGGAGAAAGAAAGGTCAAAAGAAGAACTACCTCCCTGCAAACATTAATTTTGCCAGACAGATGTGTAGACAAACATTATTTAAAAGGCATGCATTTGAGTCAGTTCTAATAGGGTAGGTGAAACTGGAGTCTATTATACAGAGTGAAGTAAGTCAGAAAGAAAAACACCAATATAGTATATTAATGCATATATATGGAATTTAGAAAGATGGCAATAATGACCCTATATGGGAGACAGCAAAAGAGATGCAGATATAAAGAACAGACTTTTGGATTCTGTGGGAGAAGGTGAGAGTGGGATGATTTGAGAGAATAACATTGAAACATGTATATTACCATATGTGAAATAGATGACCAGTCCAAGTTCAATGCATGAAACAGGGCACTCAGAACTGTTGCACTGGGACAGTCCAAAGGGATGGAATGGGGAGGGAGGTCGGAGGTGGGATGGGGGTTTGGGACGTGGGGACACATGTACACCCGTGGCTGATTCATGTCAATGTATGGCAAAAATCATCAAAATATTATAAAGTAATTAGCCTCCAATTATAACAAATACATTTTTAAAAAGATAATATACTCTTTCAAAATTATTTAAAATAAGAAAATGGCAAAATCATTAAAGTGCAATATAAATCAGAATTAGATAAACTCAGAATGAGGTGACAGAAAGTAGAAGAAAATTATTTTAAAAATAAGACTAACTAGGAGTAACACATAAGCAGATGAGCATAACAGATAAGATAAAAGAAGAGCAAATTAAAAAAAATGGAGTCAGGCTTCCATCAAGTTGTTAACATTGACTAGATTTTTACATTTCAGAAACATCTGAAACATTTCAGAAACATTTCAGATATTTCCTACCAAAAACAAAGACAAGCCATGAAGCCCTAAAGTGGGTACTCAGCAGAGGTCTGGAAATGATCTATGGCTATATAAATAACTAGAAAGAACTGGGTAAAATCGTACAGAAAATTGAAATGGGGTTTAGGATAATACCTATTCCCACCAACTTTATTTGCAAACATCACAATTCACACAGCACTTGAAATTCACACAAATCCTGCCTCAGTAGTTAGAAATAATTGGCTGCAGACTAAATACTTCACATTATTCCTCACCTAACATACCCAACATATTTATGTTCCTAATGACTGTTTCAAAATAAACTCAATAACAGAGAACCCAAATCCAGGAAAACTGAAAGAAAATATAGACACATTTTCAAGGGATTTAAACACCCTTCTTTAAATACTTAATAGAAAATTGTGTTGTTGTTCAGTCACTAAATCATGTCCACCTCTTTGCAACCCCATGGGGTACAGCATGCCCAGATTCCCTGTCCTTCACCATCTCCCAGAGTTTGTTCAAATTCACATCTATTGAGTCAGCGATACTATCAAACCATTTCATCCTCTGCCACTCCCTTTTCCTCTTGCCTTCAATCTTTCCCAACATCAGGGTTTTTTTCCAATGAGTTGGCTGTTTACATCAGGTGGCCAAAGTATTGGGGCTTCAGCTTCAACATCAGTTCTTTCAGTGAATATCCAGGAAAGATTTCCTTTAGGATTGATTGGCTAGATATTGCATTAAATCAGCAAGGCTGTCATAGACTTAACAGCACCATCAACCAACATGACTTAGTTATCATTTACAGAATCTCACACTAAAATAATACATATTTTTTGAAGGATTTGCTGAATGTTAATAAAGATAGACCATGTTCTGAGTCACAAAGCATGTCTCAATGAATTTAATAGTTTTCATGTAATACAAGATATAATCACTGAGACTAATGCAATTAACTTAGGGATCAATTACACAAACATTTCAAAATGCCTGCAACCTGTGGGTAGTAAATACATACACTTTTCATCAACCAAGAGTGCAAATGAGATTAAAAGAGAAGAAAGATTTTTGAACTGAATGAAAATGAAAATACTCCAGATCAAAATGTGTGTGAGGCCACACACACTTTAGGCCACTAAAACATCACTTAGGAGTGACATAGCACTAGACATTTGTATTAGAGACAAACTCCTTAAACCAAAATTGTCCGGAAATCCATAAAGATACAAAAGATTTGAACAACTCTATCAATCCAGTTGATTTAATGTGTGTTTGTTAGTTGCTCAGTTGTGTCTGACTCTGCAACCCCATGGACTGTAACCCTCCAGGCTCCTTTCTCCATGTGATTCTCCAAGCAAGAATACTGGAGTGGGTTACCATTCCCTTCTCCAGGGGATCTTCTGGACCCAGGGATCTAACCTAGGACTCCTGCACTGCAGGCAGATTCTTTTTCCTCTGAGCCACCAGGGAAACCCAGTTGATCTAACAGACATCTGTAAATACATCTTGCCAAAGGAGTACTGAGTAGGCATTATTTCATTTACGTAGGGACCATATACCAATATAGACAAACCAAAGCTAGTGGAGGTGATGGAATTCCAGTTGAGCTATTTCAAATCCTGAGAGATGAAACTGTAAAAGTGCTGTACTCAATATGCCAGCAAATTTGGAAAACTCAGCAGTGGCCACAGGACTGGAAAATGTCAGTTTTCATTTCAATCCCAAAGAAAGGCAATGCTAAAGAATGCTCAAACTACCACACCATTGCACTCATCTCACACACTAGTAAAGTAATGCTCAAAATTCTCCAAGCCAGGCTTCAGCAATATGTGAACTGTGAACTTCCTGATGTTCAAGCTGGTTTTAGAAAAGGCAGAGGAACCAGAGATAAAATTGCCAACATCTGCTGGATCATGGAAAAAGCAAGAGAGTTCCAGAAAAACATCTATTTCTGCTTTATTGACTATGCCAAAGCCTTTGACTGTGTGGATCACAATAAACTGTGGAAAATTCTGAAAGAGATGGGAATACCGGACCACCTGATCTGCCTCTTGTGAAATTTGTATGCAGGTCAGGAAACAACAGTTAGAACTGGACATGGAACAACACACTGGTTCCAAATAGGAAAAGGAGTACGTCAAGGCTGTCTATTGTCACCCTGCTTATTTAGCTTCTATGCAGAGTACATCATGAGAAACGCTGGGCTGGAAGAACCACAAGCTGGAATCAAGATTGCCGGGAGAAATACCAATAACCTCAGATATGCAGATGACACCACCCTTATGGCAGAAAGTGGGGAGGAACTCAAAAGCCTCTTGATGAAGATGAAAGAGGAGAGTGAAAAAGTGGGCTTAAAGCTCAACATTCAGAAAATGAAGATCATGGCATCTGGCCCCATCACCATGGGAAATAGATGGGGAAACAGTGGAAACAGTGTCAGACTTTATTTTGGGGGGCTCCAAAATCACTGCAGATGGTGACTGAAACGAGGAAATTAAAAGACACTTACTCCTTGGAAGGAAAGTTATGACCAACCTAGATAGCATATTCAAAAGCAGAGACATTATTTGCCAACAAAGGTCCGTCTAGTCAAGGCTATGGTTTTTCCAGTTGTCATGTATAGATGTGAGAGTTGGACTGTGAAGAAGGCTGAGCACCAAAGAATTGATGCTTTTGAACTGTGGTGTTGGAGAAGACTCTTGAGAGTCCCTTGGACTGCAAGGAGATCCAACCAGTCCATTCTGAAGGAGATCAGCCCTGGGATTTCTTTGGAAGGAATGATGTTAAAGCTGAAACTCCAGTACTTTGGCCACCTCATGCGAAGAGTTGACTCATTGGAAAAGACTCTGGTGCTGGGAGGGATTGGGGGCAAGAGGGGAAGGGGACGACAGAGGATGAGATGGCTGGATGGCATCACTGACTCGATGGACGTGAGTCTGAGTGAACTCTGGGAGTTTGTGATGGACAGGGAGGCCTGGCATGCTGCGATTCATGGGGTCAAAAGAGTCGGACATGACTGAGCGACTGAACTGAACTGATGACCCAATTGGCCATTGACCTTGATAAAGTTAAAATAATTTAATTCAGAGAAATCAGCAATTTGGGGGAGGGTACTTAGGCGAGAGAGTTCTTAGCAGTTTGCATTCAAACAGACCTCTTTTTCTTTTTTTTTTCAGTCTCAGTCATTGGAGATGGTTTAGGTGAGAGAGCCTGGAGACCAGTTGTTGTTCAGTCAGTAAATCATATCCAACTCTTTGTGACCCCATGAACTTCAGCACACCAGGCTTCCTTGTCCTTCACTATCTCCCTGAGTTTGTGCAAACTCATGTCCATTGAGTCAGTGATGTTATCCAACCATCTCATACTCTGTCATCCCATTTTCCTTTTGTCTTAAATCTTCCCCAGGATCAGGATCTTCTCCAGTGAGTCAGCTATTCACATCAGATGGCTAAATATTGGAGTTTTAGCTTCAGCATCAATTCTTCCAAAAAACATTAAGAGCCGATTTCCTTTAAGATTCAATTGTTTGATATCTTTGCTGTCCAAGTGACTCTCAAGGGTCTTCTCCAGCACAAAAATTTGAAAACATCAATTCTTCTGCACTCAGCCTTATTTATGGTCCAACTCTCACATCTGTATATGACTATTGGAAAAACTGTAGCATTGACTATACAGACCTTTGTTGTCAAAATGATGTTTCTGCTTTTTAATACACTAAGTTTGTTACAGCTATTCTTTCAGGGAGCAAGCATCTTTAATTTTGTGGCTGCAGTCATCGTCTGCATTGAGACCAGGTAGAACATTGATATCTCAAAGGTCCAAGGAGATAAATGCAATCTCTACCTAGAAGGATTTTTATTCCTTTCAGGTCAAATTTTTGGGGAAACTGAGCATAGTAATCATAGAGATTTTCATCAGGCCATTGGACGCAGTGGTGCCTTCTCCAGGGGTTAATCTCAGTGCTACAATAAGTGAGTAGCACTTATTGTAAAAAACATGATGACAAGGAGGAAAACAGTGCAGTGGACCTTCAGAGGAACAGGGAGGAGTAGAGGGAGAACAAAAAAGTGAAAGAGAAACAGCCTGAAACCTCAGAGGGGTTTTCCAATTTAAAAATCCTTTGGGATACTTGTAATTTTGTTTCTCTCAGGGAATAAAATAGAGGATTCATTATTACATTTTGGAAGCTTCACAACATCAGTTAAAATATGCTTCCATTCTTTTCTTACATCCTTTTTCTTATTGACTCAACAGATAAACTAATTTATAAAACTTCAAAGAAGTATTAGATGAGCTAATTTTATTATAAATCATCCTGGCTAATCATAGTCCAGCAAAACAAACACCTGCAGAACTAAGACCTACAGCTTTTGTACATAAAAGCACCAGAAGTTCTGGGAAGAGACTGCTCTGCAGCTCCACCCTTAAAGAGTTCCACAGTTCCGCAATTAAACTTTCCATAATTCAATGTTAACTACTCACCAGAATAAAAGAGGAAACAAAGTCTCCAGAGCAAAAGTCAGCAATTCAAATGAAATGGGAACAGGAATCCCAGAGGACTTATCAAATGTAAAGTGAAATTCTGGAGGATACTTAAACTGTAAGCAAAACCCCAAAGGACAGATTCTAGCAACAGAGAACACCCAAGTAAACTGGAATGTCATTCAATAATGTGAGAGGTTTGGATATGGAAGGACTCAGTATCAGGATCTGGGACCACAGAGGAAACAATTGAGAACAGTGGGCTCTTGTAGGTACTTTACTCCAATCCAAGAGGGTGTGAGGAAAGCTGTGGGGTGGGGAGGGTTCAGATTAGGTTAGACTGCTCCAGGAAAGAGAAACAGTCAGGGACTTCTAAAGATAAAAAGTCATCAGGTTGTTAAAAGTTGCCTGTTGTGACATCATTTAAAAGTGGGCATTTAATTTCCAAATATGTTGGTTTCGATATTTGGCAAAACCAACACAATATTGTAAAGTTTAAAAATAAAATAAAGTCAAAAAGAAAAAAAAAAGGATCTCTAACTTTAATTTTTCATTTTAATATTAATTTCTTTCAAACATTTTCTTCTCTACAACCACCCTCTGTATTTTTTTCTGTCTTTTAACCTCCTTCAGGCTTTCAATAGCTAAGTCAAAGATCTCTCTTGGTAAATGTCACCTTGCACTTGAAAATATGTGGGTTATTTTCAAATATCTTTTGATATGTATTTCTAACACAATTCCAAAGTGATAAGAGAACAGACTCTGTATGATTTCAATACCTGTAGACTATGACATTTTTGCACTTTATTTTATGTCCCTAGATATGTTCCAGCATCTCCTAACTTGTAGTTTGTGGGAACTTGAATAGAATTTGTATCCAACTGTTGTGTGAAACTATACATCTTAATTATATTGAATTGGTTCATGGTGCTTTTCATATCTACTATATCCTTTTACATTTCTGTGTAGTTCTATTAATATTTGAGAGTTTAATATTGAAACTCAAATAAAGATCTTAATTTGTCTACTTAAAAAAATAATTGCAATGTATAGTAGAATTATATGTAACTTTCTCCTGTATTTTCCAAGTCTCCTGTAAATGTGTTATCATACTTTCATAATTAAAAAAAAATTAGAAAGGAAGAGAAAAAATTAAAAATAAAAATTAAAACATTGTGATCATTTTTGACACATCAGGATATATTTGTCCTTAAGAAATCATAATTTTTAAATTAATTCATTTATTTTAATTGGAGCATAATTACCTTACAATATTGTGGGTTTTTTTAAATTTTTGTCATGAAAGTGAAAGTGAAGTTGCTCAGTTGTGTCCAACTCTTTGTGATCCTATGGACTGTAATCTACCAGGCTTCTCTGTCCATGGGACTTTCCAGGCAAGAGTACTGGAGTGGGTTGCCATTTCCTTCTCCAGGGGATCTTCCTGACCGAGGGATTGAAAGCAGGTCTCCTGCATTGCCAGGCAGACGGTTTACCCTCTGAGCCACCAGGGAAGCCCCAAATTTTTGCCATACACAAACATAATCAGCCATAGGTGTGCATGTGTCCGACCCATGTTGAACCCTTCTCCTACATCCCTCCCCATCCTATCCCTCTAGGTTGTCCCAGGAGAAAAAAGAAATCATAAATTATTTTAGGGTAGGGGTCACAAGTATTTCTAGTTTCTAGCAGATGTTGTAAATGTTTTCACTAGAGCAGTAAATGGTCAAAAGATAAGATTCCATGCAGGCTGAGACGGACATATCACATTTCCTTAGTAGCCTCCCAGCTCCATTTTAAAGAGCTCCCTTAGAAACATTCACTTCATTTTGATTTTCCTTTTACAAAAGAATGGAGAAAAAATGTTATTTACAGAGCACATAATCATTTACATATATTGTCAAATTAAATTGATGAATCTTCACTGGAACCAATACATGAGCTTAGTAAGGTTGCAGAACATAAGGTCAATATATACAGATCAATTATATTTCTATATACTAAAAACAAATATTTAAAATTGAATTTAAAAATAACACTTTGTACAATACATTAAAATAAATGACACAAATTTATTAGGGATAATAATATATTTGCTAGAAATATGATAGACTTTGTCTCAAAGTCTTTCACTGTAAACTGCAGAATATTGCTGGGGCAACTTCAAACAACCTAAATAAACGGAGAGTTGTACTATGCAAATGGTTTAGAGTGTTAGGTTGCTAATTCTCCTGTAATCGATCTGTTGATTTGATGTAACCAGTAAAAATCTCAGTAGATATTTTGGTAGAAATTGATAAGTTGAAACTAAATTCATATAAAAATAAAACTTTTAGCAATTTTCAAAAAGATGAACTAAGAACATAAAATTTTTAATAACTGAAAAAAATGAACAATACCTCATTCTAAGAAATTATTTTAACTAATTTAATAGAAAACTAATTAAGATTGTGGTGCTGGTGTAAACATATCCAAATTGATCAATAAACATAATACAAATTTCAGAAAAAGAGAATGCATAAAGAACTAATTTTTGAGAAATGCACAATGCCAATTCAGTGGAGAATGGATAGAATATATTTTAATTAATTCAATTGAAACTTTCAAATATACATTGCAATAAAAGTAATCTTGCTTCATACTTAGCCTAATACCATAAGCAAAATTTAACTCAAATATGTCATAGTCCTAAATGTGAATCCTAAAACTATAATACTTCTAGAAGATACCTTGGAGTAAACTTCTTGCAAAAGACTAGTATTATTCCTGAATGTCTCAAAATTACAAGCAAAATGCAAGAGCAAAGCCACATGACTTGAGGAAAATATTTGCAAATCATATATGATAAAGGCCTTGTATCCATGCTATGTTAAAAAATTCTCGAAACTCAACAGTGGGGACATAACTAACCTATTAGTTAATAAAGAAAATAGACAATATATATTTTAGACATGATTATCAAAGAAAACATATAGATGACACATGAAAATATGAAAATGCATTCCACATCATTAGTCAGTAAGGACATAAACATGAAAACTAAACTGAAATCCCTTCCAAACCTGTTAGAATGGTTAAAACTTAAGGTTGACAATTGCAATGTTGGCTGAGGATGTATAAGAATTAAAATTCACACAGTTCTGGTGGGAATGGGAATGGAAATGGTACAATCACTTTGGAAAACATATTATTGTGTTCTTAAGAATTTAAGCATGCATATAACATCATTTTACCCCTAAGTGAAACATGCAAGGGAAATGAAAATATATATGCATGAATACTGGTAAAGAAACGTTCATAGCAACTTGGACAGCACACAACTGGAAAGAGCCCAAATGTTCACCACAGGTGGATGAGTAAACACACTGAGGTATAAATGGGATACTGCTCAGTCATACAAATGAACGAGACAAATGTGTGGGAACATGTGTGAATCACAAATAATTATGTTGTGTTATAGAAGATACACAGAAAGGGTACATTCTTTAAGATTCTGTGCATGTAAATTCTAGGCAATAAAAACTAATGTATAATGAATGACAAAATAAATCAGTACTGGGGAGAAGGGCAGTTTGGGGCAAAGAGAGGAAGCAAAGAGTGAAAACATAGGAGTTTCAGAGAACTTTTGGACGCTAATGGATATGTTTATTATTTTATTTTGGTAGAAATAGATGAGGAAACAGTGGAAACAGTGTCATACTTTATTTTGGGGGGCTCCAAAATCACTGCAGATGGTGACTGAAGCCAGGAAATTAAAAGATGCTTACTCCTTGGAAGGAAAGTTATGACCAACCTAGATAGCATATTGAAAAGCAGAGACATTACTTTGCCAACAAAGGCTCGTCTAGTCAAGGCTATGGTTTTTCCTGTGGTCATGTATGGATGTGAGAGTTGGACTGCTG
>NW_011495086.1:8685529-8703279 GCF_000754665.1 Bison bison bison | reverse complement strand
TATGGATGTGAGAGTTGGACTGTGAAGAAAGCTGAGCACCAAAGAATTGATGCTTTTGAACTGTGGTGATGGAGAAGACTCTTGAGAGTCCCTTGGACTGCAAGGAGATCCAACCAGTCCATTCTGAAGGAGATCAGCCCTGGGTGTTCTTTGGAAAGACTGATGCTAAAGCTGAAACTCCAATATTTTGGCCACCTCATGCAAAGAGTTGACTCATTGGAAAAGACTCTGATTCTGGGAGGGATTGGGGGCAGGAGGAGAAGGGGATGACAGAAGATGAGATGGCTGGATGGCATCACCGACTTGATGGACATAAGTTTGGGTGAACTCCGGGAGTTGGTGATGGACAGGGGGGCCTGGCGTGTTGTAATTCTTTGGGTCGCAAAGAGTCGGACACAACTGAGTGACTGAATTGAACTGAACTGAATAGTTTTATAAGAATCTACATATGTCAAAACACTACATCTCAAAATTTAAAGAAACATCATGTGTTATAATCTTCATTAAACCATGTTTTTATGTGATGGATGAAGGTAACATTGTGTTCAGTTACAAATTCCTTTTGAATATAAAAGCAAGTTATCAGTAAAATAAAATGCTTGTCTAATTTGTGATGAGTCCTCAAAAACTCTATATTAAAGGTGCAAAAACTTAATAAACATTTAATTTCACTCAAAGACTTAACAAACCACATAATAAATTCATGACAAGACAGTGGCAGAACACAGAGACAAAAACTTCTGAATCTGAAGAGTTATATATTATGCATTGTCATCTATTAGCAGAAAATCTCACAATAAAGTGAGATATCTTTCAAGTTCAGTCAGAAATTATTTTTTAAGATGTTGAGAAGTTTGTGTTCTATAAATAATGATATTAATGATCTATAATAGCTCAAAAGGCCAGCACATTACTCTAAAATATTCACTAAACCATTGAAAAAGGATCAAAATCATAAAGCTTCATGTGCAATTAAAATGATCTTACACTAGACTATGTTTTATTCTATCTTACACACAAATGTCTAAGGAAATGTAATTGTGGGAATTTGTACATGAAAGCATTACTAAAATTCTGAGGAAAGCCCTAAGGTGTTACGAGAATGAACATGCAGATTTAGCTGTTACCTAATTTCACTTGAAATATATGCCTTTCCTTTTCCTTGATAAGTGCATATTGAGTCAAAGACATTGGACTTCCCTTGTGATTCAGCTGGTAAAGAATCTGCCTGCAATGCACGAGACCTTGGTTTGATCCCTGGGTTGGAAAGATCCCTTGGAGAAGTAAAAGGCTACCCAAGCCAGTATTCAGGCCTGGAGAATTCCATGAACTGTATAGTCCATGGGGTTGCAAAGAGTCAGACATGACTGAACGACTTTCACATGTGTCATAAAAACAAAATACTATAATGCTGACTTTATCTTTTTGTTTCATGCTTTTATTTCATGCTTTTATTTCTGATTGATACTGAAGTAAAAGTGGATATTATTACTCTGCAAACACCTAAACTTACACTTATAATCAAGTTTAGATATTAGTAACCAGAAAGTCCTTGGTACCTGAACATTAATATTATTCTTAGAAGAAAAACAGTTATTTTTAGATGTAACCCCAAAAGTAAGTTAATGGAGTTTTTGATACATTTTGGCAGGTGTTTGAAAGTTCAGTTTAGTTCATTCAGGGTCTCAGTCCTGTCTAACTCTGCGACCCCATGGACAGCAGCACACCAGGCCTCCCTATACATCACCAACTCCCAGAGTTACTCAAACTCATATCCATTGACTTGGTGATGCCATTTAACCACCTCATCCTCTGTTGTTCCCTTCTCCTCCCACCCTCAATCTCTCCTACCATGAGGGTCTTTTCAAATGAATCAGCTGTTCGCATCAGGTGGCCAAACTACTGGAGTTTCAGCTTCAACATCAGTCCTTCCAATGAACACCCAGGACTGATCTCCTTTAGGATGGAGAGGTTGGATCTCCTTGCAGTTCCAGGGACTCTCAAGAGTCTTCTCCAACACCACAGTTCAAAAGCATCAATTCTTTGGCACTCAGCTTTTTTTATAGTCCAACTCTCACATCCATACATGACTACTGGAAAAACCATAGCTTTGACTAGACAGATCTTTGTTGGCAAAGTAATGTCTCTGCTTTTTAATGCACTGTCTGGCATGGTAATAGCTTTTCTTCCAAGGAGAAAGAGTCTTTTAATTTCATGGCTGCAGTCACCATCGGCAGTGATTTTGAAGCCCCCCCAATATAAAGCCTGTCACTGTGTCCATTGTTTCCCCATCTGTTTGCCGTTAAGTCATGGGCCTGCATGCCATGATCTTAGTTTTCTGAATGTTGACCTTTAAGCCAACTTTTTCACTCTCCTCTTTCACTTTCATCAGGAGGCTCTTTAGTTCCTCTTCACTTTCTGCCATAAGGGTGGTGTCATCTGCATATCTGAGGTTATTGATATTTCTCCCGGCAATCTTGATTCCAGCTTGTGTTTCTTCCAGCCCAGCATTTCTCATCATGTACTCAGCATAGAAGTTAAATAAGCAGGGTGACAATATACAGCCTTGACATACTCCTTTTCCTATTTGGAACCAGACTGATTTTCCATGTGTTTGAAAGACAAGGATGCAAAAGTGGATCAACAGAACTCAAGACTTTTTATAATCTGTTTCAAAAATTGAAATTTTGAAAATATAGACAATAGCACAAAGCTAAAAAACAAATTGCCAACATCCTCTGGATCATTGAGAAAGCAAGAGAGTTCCAGAAAAGCATCTATTACTGCTTTATTGACTGTGCCAGAGCCTTTGACTGTGTGGATCACAATAAACTCTGGAAAATTGTGAAAGAAACGGGAATAATGACCACCTGACCTGTCGCCTGAGTAACCTGTATGAAGGTCAGGAAGCAACAGTTAAAACTGGACATGGAACAACAGACTGGTTCCAAATAGGAAAAGGAGTATGTCAAGGATGTATATTGTCACCGTGCTTATTTAACTTATATGCAGTGTACATCATGAGAATCAATGGGCTGGAGGAAGCACAGGCTGGAATCAAGATTTCCAGGAGAAATATCAATAATCTCAGATATGCAGATGACACCACTCTTACAGCAGAAAGTGAAGAAGAACTACAGAGCCTCTTGATGAAAGTGAAAGAGGAGAGTGAAAAGTTGGCTCAAAGCTCAACATTCAGAAACGAAGATCATGGCATCTGGTCCCATCACTTCATGGCAAATAGATGGGGAAACAGTGGAAACAGTGACTGACTTTATTCTTCTGGGCTCCAAAATCACTGCAGATGGTGTTTGCAGCCATGAAATTAAAAGAGACTTGCTCCTTGGAAGGAAAGTTTTGAGCAACCTAGACAGCATATTAAAAAGCAGAAACATTACTTTGCCAACACAGGTCCATCTAGTCGAGGCTATGGTTTTTCCTGTGGTCATGTATGGATGTGAGAGTTGGACTATGAAAAAAGCCTGTGGCGGATTCATGTTGATATATGGCAAAACCAATACAATATTGTAAAGTTAAAAAAAAACCAAAAAACTGAGCACTGAAGAATCAATGCTTTTGAACTTTGGTGTTGGATAAGACTCTTGAGAGTCCCTTGGACTGCAAGGAGATCCAACCAGGTCCATCCTAAATGAGATCAGTCCTGGGTGTTCATTGGAAGGACCGATGTTGAAGCTGAAACTCCAGTACTTTGACCACCTGATGCGAACAGCTGACTCATTTGAAAAGACCCTGATGCTGGGAAAGATTGAGGGCAGGAGGAGAAGAGGACGACAGAGGATGAGATGATTGGATGGCATCATTGACTTGATGGACATGAGTTTGGGTGAACTCTGGGAGTTGCTGATGGACAGGGAACCTAGCGTGCTGCGGTTCAAGGGGTCGCAAGGAGTCATACACAACTGGGCAACTGAACTGAACTGAACTGAAAAACAAAGTTATTTTAATTATGGAAATATTGTAATAGAAAGAATATAATAAAGACATTGTTCACATTTACCATGCTGAAAATGTTACCAATCCCAAAGCTTGCTCACCACACAACTGGCCAATGAATCAGGGGACTAGTTGGGGCAAGGAATAATAACTTTTAATCAGAAAACTAGCTGACCAAAAAATGGCAGACTAGGGTTTCAAAAAAATCTTCCTTCAGTCCAAATTCCCATTCCTTTCATACAGAAGAAGGGGATGACATGTGCCCACTGTGATACCAACCACTAGCTGAGCAGGACTGCTATTCATCCTGCCTGTTAATGTTAGTTGCTCAGTCAAGTCTGACTCTTTGAGACCCCAGGGACTGTAGCCCATCAGGTTACTCTGTCCAAGGACTTCTCCAGGCAAGAATACTGGAGGTGGTAACCATTTCCTTCTCTAGGAGATCTTCCTGACCCAGGGATCGAAATCTGGTTTTCTGACATTGCAGGCAGATTCTTTACCACTTGAGCCACCAGGGAAGCCCTATTGGTCCTGCCTGCCCCACCCCTATCACAAAAACACTCTGGTAAACTCCAAAACTGTTAACCTTCCAAGTTAGTGAAAGTTTGTCTCCTCTACTTAGTTTATGAGACTGAACAAATTATTGAGAATAGAAGTCTCTATAAATGTTTGTGCATCTCTAAAGGGTACTTGGTGAAACTTTCAACTTCAATGAAGCTATACCACCAGGCATATTCTGAAACCACCTAATTAGGAGTCAAGGAAATAGTACCAGTTTTGCTTTGGAGAAAGAAAAATAAATATAAATTCCAAATTTCTAATTAGGATTGTCCTAGCACCAACTTGGTCATTTCTGTCTCAAAGATTCCATGATATTTTTAAATTGCCTGTTCTATTTACATACTCAAATATTTGAAAATATTATTCTAAGAGGTACATTTACAGTAAAATCACAATAAATTAAAGAAATAAAACCAGCATTTTAAAATACCTGAAGGTATTTTGTTTGGCTTGGTTTTACTGTTTGTTTATGCTTTGTCATTCCAAAATGTACTTTCACTCTATGGAGAATATAGCACCCTGGCAGCATGGTGATTTTATGTTCTATCAAAAAGCTTACTCTTCAAATGGGAAAAACACAAAGACATTTTCTATTTTGGATTTTTATCCCCATCATTACCTCTGCATTATGTTATATTTAACTTACTGCATCTTGCCTCTGGATGAACAGAACAGATCATATTCTAGAGAGAGGAGGGTTCTTGGTTTAAACAGATGGCTTTGTGTCCTCCCTGATTCAAGGGCAACCATGGCAACAAGCAAAGAGGGGGTGTTGCTTAGCAACTGGAAACATTAATGAAGAGATTTCCAAACTCTATTTAGGGAAAAAAAAAAAAAAAACATGCTTTGGAGGAACTTCAGGACTTGGCATAAATGTACACCAATATTCATTTATGAAACATGCTGAGTATATAATCACAAACCTGAAAAGTATAGTGCTTTATAAGGGAAAAATATTAAATAAATGGCTTATTGTGCATTTTATATAAAAATAACATGCTACATCAATAAAAGCATTTATGTAAAAATACAGTTAAATGTCAAAATCACATATTTTTGAGAAATAATAATTTTAAAAGTTAGGTTTATTAAAACATCTATTATCTTATGTTGTAATACAACATGAGATGTTAAGTAGGACCAGGAATTCATCTAGTTGAACTGCTATGCTGTACCATATTTACACCCAAACCTTCCAGAGAGTTCTCTTTCAAGCTAGAATAGGCACTGTTGTTGCAAGTTGTCAATGTCTGTGTTGGCTAAAATTATATTTTCACCAGAAAATATCTTTCTTATTAGCATTTTCCCTTGTATTACTTATTAATTCTGAAAAAATAACAGCAATATATATTTTGGGGGATGGAGTTCATTAGTAAAAATAGAACCAAACTGAGTCTCTAAGATAGGTGTGTAGCTATTTTACTATCATTGTATTTTATGTGCTCTTGAACTTAAATATAAACTTTAATTGATCATGTCAAATTTGATACAAGAATATATATATATATATAAAAATATATATATATATATATAATTATTCCCATGGATAGAGGAGCCTGGCAGGCTACACTCCATGGAGTAGCAAAGAGTCAGACATGACTGAGCAACTAAACAACAACAAAACTATATATATATATATATATATTTCAAGTGTCTATCAGTTTATAGGACTTCTCTGGTGGCTCCTGTGGTGAAGACTGTGTCTGCAATGTAGGAAAACCAGATTCGATCCCTGGGTTAAGAAGATACCCTGGAGAAGGAAATGACAACCCGCTCCAATATTCTTGACTGGGAAATCACATAAACAGAGGAGCCTGTCAGGCTATAGTCCATGAGGTCACAAAGAATTGGACACAGCTGAGCAACTAACACTGTCTTTTCTTTATAGCAATTATCATATCATCCACTGAATACCTTGACATTTATTCTTCAATGATTTATAGATATTTGTGAAGCACCAACATTTGGCTAGGCACTACGGCATGTGTTAAAAATATTGTAAGGAAAGAAGAACATCTTTCTGTGTTTTTTTCTCTACTCTGTATAACACACAACACTTCTGTGCTCTGGTGACCAAATGTGAGGGCATTTTTCATGTACCAAACAATTCTTCAGTACCAGAAGGTTATCCTACAATTTAATTCAATTCTGATACTATCTGATGAGATGGCATCTGATCTCACAGGTTAAGTTCCCATCACCCAAGTCTCTCCTCTCCCATTTCAGAAGCTAATAACAAGTCTAGGTTGTTATCCATGCTTCTGACCAATAGGCTATAAATCAGAGGTTCCCATAATCCCCTCCTTTGCTAGAATATTTCATAGAACTCAGAAAAACATTTTACTTACTAGTTACCGATTTGTTATAAAAAATGTAACTCAACAACAGTCACATGAAGAGATGCACATAGAGCACAGAATCTAAAAGTGATGCTGAATTTCCATGCCCTCTCTGGATGTACCACTCTTCCAGTGCCTCTAAATGGGGGTTTTGCTGCTGCTAAGTTACTTCAGTCGTGTTCGACTCTGTGTGACCCCATAGACGGCAGCCCACCAGGCTCCCCTGTCCCTGGGATTCTCCAGGCAAGAACACTGGAGTGGGTTGCCATTTTCTTCTCCAATGCATGAAAGCAAAAAGTCAAAGTGAAGTAGCTCAGTTGTGTCCGACTCTTTGCGGCCCCATGGACTGCAGCCTACCAGGCTCCTCCGCCCATGGGATTTTCCAGGCAAGAGTACTGGAGTGGGGTGCCATTGCCTTCTCCGAAAATGGGGGCTTTATTAGGTAGGAGTGATTGATTAAATCATTGGCTATTGGTGATTGAGTCAACTTCCAGCCCCTCTCCCCTCCCTCACAGTTTGAGAAGTAGGACTGAAAACTCCAACCCTCTCATCACATGGTTGGTGTCCCTAGTGAGCAGACTTCATCCTTCAGGGCTTTCCAGATGTCAGGTGTGGTTGAAAGGGGCTTATTATGGTTAACAAAATATGCTTTTGTTACTCTTCTTACTTAGGAAATTCTAAGAGTGTTAGGAGCTCTGTGTCAGGAGAATGACATATATATTTCTAATTATGACTCATAATATCACACATATATCACTAATACTTTCAAAGCATCTGCAAGTTGTTAATGTCTCCAGTTTAAGATGAGGTGATGATGATTGGAAAGGTTTCACCTGCACGAGCATCAGTATAGCTGCTGCTACTAAGTCGCTTCAGTCCTGTCCGATAAACACAGTCTCTAAACCACGTTGAACTACATGAGTTCAAAACTCACCTCTCTACAATGTTGTTCAAGTTATTCAACTCTCTGCTTCTAAGTTTCTTTATTAAAAAAGGAACAAAAAAACATACCAAAAAGAAACAAAACTTAAAATCTAAGAGTACTCATTATGGTAAGAATTAATTAAACAAGGAGGCCGTTAGACTGGTATGGCTCTAAGGTATTCAGTCAGTTCAGTACAGTTGGTCATTCATGTCTGACTCTTTGTGACCCCATGAACCGCAGCACACCAGGCCTCCCTGTCCATCACCAAATCCTGGAGTCCACCCAAACCCATGTTCATTGAGTCAGTGATGCCACCCAACCATCTCATCCTCTGTCATCAACTTCTCCTGCCCTCAATCTTTCACAGCATGAGGGTCTTTTCAAATGAGTCAGCTCTTCACATCAAGTCGCCAAAGACTGGAGTTTCAGCTTCAACATCAGTCCTTCCAAAGAAATCCCAGGGCTGATCTCCTTCAGAATGGACTGGTTGGATCTCCTTGCAGTTCAAGGGACTCTCAAGAGTCTTGTCCAACACCACAGTTCAAAAGCATCAATTCTTCGGTGCTCAGCTTGCTTCACAGTCCAACTCTCACATCCATACATGACCAGTGGAAAAACCATAGCCTTGACTAGTTGGACCCGTGTTGGCAAAGTAATGTCTCTGCTTTTTAATATGCTGTTTAGGTTGCTCATAATTTTCCTTTCAAGGAGCAAGTGTCTTTTAATTTTATGGCTTCAATCACCATCTGCAGTGATTTTGGAGCCCCAAAAAATAAAGTTTGATACTGTTTCCCCATCTATTTGCCATGAAGTGATGGGACCAGATGCCATGATCTTAGTTTTCTGAATGTTGAGCTTTAAGCCAACTTTTTCACTCTCCTTTTTCACTTTCACGAACAGGCTCTTTAGTTCTTCTTCACTTTCTGCCATAAGGGTGGTGTCATTGGCATATCTAAGGTTATTGATATTTTTCCTGGCAATCTTGATTCAAGCTTGTGCTTCCTCCAGCCCAGCATTTCTCATGATGTACTCTGCATAAAAGTTCAATAATCAGGGTGACAATATACAGCCTTGACATACTCTTTTTCTTATTTGGAACCAGTCTGTTGTTACATGTCTAGTTCTAATTGTTGCTTCCTGACCTTCATACAGATTATTCAAGAGGCAGGTCAGGTGGTCTGGTATTCCCATCTCTTTCAGAATTTTCCACAGTTTATTGTGATCCACAGAGTCAAAGGCTTTGGCATAGTCAGTAAAGCCTAAATAGATGTTTTTATAGAACTCTCTTGCTTTTTTGATGATCCAGATGATGTTGGCAATTTGATATCTGGTTCCTCTGCCTTTTCTAAAACCAGCTTCTAAGGTATTGGCAGCAGTCATAAGCAAACAAAAATCTAAATCTGGAAATGTCTCCAATGTTACAAAATTTAAATATAAGGACAACCAATCACAACCAGCCAACCCAGCTTTAATCTATAGCCAAGCAATAGTTTGCCTAGTAGCTCAGCTGGTAAAGAACCCACCTGCAATGCAGGAGACCCCAGTATGATTCCTGAGATGGAAAAATCCCCTGAAGAATGGATAGGCTACCCACTCCAGTATTCCTGGGCTTCCCTGGTGGCTCAGATGGTAGAGAATCCACCTGGAATGTGGGAGACCTAAGTTTGATCCCTGGGTTTGAAAGATCTCCTGAAGGCAGGGGTGGGGCATGGCAACCCACTCCAGTATTCTTGCCTGGAGAATCCCAGGGATAGAGGAGTCTGGTTGCTACAGTCCATGGGGTCGCAAAGAGTCAGACGCAACTGAGCAAGTAAGCAGAACACAACAGTGCTCCCACTGTTCTCTGTAAAAGTCTCACCAAATTCTGTATATGAAGAACACCTAATGAATTCTGGTTTGACCCTGCCCAATTATAACTGATCCCTAGGCTTCCCTGGTGGCTTAAATGGTACAGAATCTGCCTGCAGTGTGGGAGACTTGGGTTTGATCCCTGGCTTTGGAGGATCCCCTGGAGGAGAGCATGGCAACCAACTCCAGTATTCTTGCCTGGAGAATTCCATGGACGGGGAGCCTGGCTGGCTACAGTGCATGGGGTCACAAAGAGTCAGACATGACTGAACAACTAACACACAATTCTAATTGATAAATGTGGAAACCAATTCTGAAAGGTTTTAATATGACTCAGTTTCTCTTTTAACACTTTGTAAGACTCTTCGAGATCAATACATGAAGTTTGAGAACTGAGTAAATTAATATACAAGAAGCTCTCCATGCTGGTGTATGCGTTGATGCATTCCTTTTTGGTGCATTTTTATGTCGGTATTATTTGTTTCTGTTATTATAATCTATGCTATTCATGTAATGAAGGGCTCCTCTGGGACTTAGATGTGGTTGTGATTAGCACTAAATACTACTACTGATTTAATAAAAGTTAATTAAATGTATGTTAGTTTACCAATGGAATAAGAAATGTTTAACATTAAAATAATTTTAAGTCAGTGGTTTAAAATTGTTTTATTTTGTGTAAGAAATGATTCACTCAAAGTAAAGTAGTGTGATTCTTACTTACTAATTTTGTTTATTGTGTAATGTTCCAGCATTATGCTATGCATTTTAACCATATTACCCCCTCTTGCATCAGCTTGGCCATAGAGTTTCTTTGGTTTTAAAGTAAAAATAAAAGACATGTATTTCATTTTCACCAAGAACTTTATTGAATAATATACTTTCCATTTTGTTCCATTGCTTTCTGTCATTTTTCATGTTAATTTCATAATTCCGTCTTCCCAAAACTTTTTGTCTTTTTGAGCAAATAACTGTTCTAGGTGTTTTTTTTACAGTCTTCCAGGGAATTGACATTTTTGCAATTAAAGGAATTTTGCAAAAACTGAAATAATTGGAAGTTTGAAGGTGCAATGTCTGGTACATAGAGTGGATGAATCCGAATTTCCAGGTAGTGACAGTTTTTGCCTAGTCATTGGAGAAACCCGCAGTCTTGTGTATAATCCTGATAGAAGATTATAATTTTCTGTTGATGAATTTTGGACAATGTTTGTCAAGTGTTGCTTTACATTGGTCTAATTGGGACAGTAGTTGTTTGAATTAAGTTAAAGACAACTAAGCACTACTAGAGCCATCCTAGGGAGAAAAAAAAAAATGAATACACATTTTGGCCAACTCTCGAAAAGCATTAGCTAGAAATTATTCCTTCTAAGTTGCCCTGTTGTATATTCAAGAAAGTGACAGAAGCTGGATTCACACCTGTATCGGTTTTCAATTGCCCAGAACTATTTATCACAAACTTAAAGGAAAAAAGGCAATGTCAGGATCAGATCAGCAGAACTGGGTTCTCTTAGGGTCTGACAGGCTGAAATCAAAGTATTGGCAGGGCCAGGCTTTGCCTAGAGGCTCTGAGAATGTGCTTCAGTTAGATTGTTAGTAGAGTCCTATTGCTGCTGGCTGTAAATCTGAGTTGTCTTTTTTGTTGGTTGGTTTTGGTTTTGCTTTTTTTGTTCAGCTGTGAGCTAGAGGCCACTCTGCACTCCTGGAGGTGGCTTGTATTCCTTCTCACATGGCCCACTCTACCTTTAGAGTGGGCAGCGGTGATGCATCTTCTCACTCTTTCTCTCTCTCATTTCCTTTCTGTCACCAGCCAGAGAACACTCTGCTTTTAAAAGACTTCATGATTAGATTGTTGTTCAGTCACTCAGTCCTGTCCATCTCTTTGCAACCCCATGGACTGCCGCACGCCAGGTTTCCCTGTCCTTCACCATCTCCCAGAACTTCCTTAAACTCAGGTCCATTGAGTCGGTGATGCCATCCAACCATCTCATCCTCAGGCATCCCCTTCTCCTCCTGCCTTCAATCTTTCCCAGCATCATGGTCTTCTCTGATGAGTCAGTTCTTCGAAATAGGTGGCCAAAGTATTGGAGCTTCAGCTTCAGCGTCAGTCTTTCCAATGCATATTCAGAATTGATTTCTTTTGAGATTGACCGGTTTGATCTCCTTACAGTTTAAGAGACTCCCAAGAGTCTTCAACACCAAGGTTCAAAAACATCAGTTCTTCAGAAGTCAGCTTTCTTTATGGTTCAACTCTCACATTCATACATGACTACTGGAAAAACCATAGCTTCAACTAGACAGACCTTCACCCAAATAATCTCACAATTTAAATTTTAATTAACAGCTTTGATTAAACCTGCAAATTTCCTTTGGCCATGTAATGTAGCATATTCATGGAGTGGCATCTAGTCATGTTTGTAAATTTCATTCACAATGAAAGAGAGGAAGATTTACACAAGGGATGTATCATTGGGGGTTATAGTTAGAAATCTACCTTAGAATTCCCAGCACCCAAGACTGTGACACCAGAGAACAATCTCTTAAACACAATGTGATAATATGAGACCATATTCAAGGTGTTCCTAATATTTGTTTGAAAAAACCTTGGGAAGAACAGGCATTAGAAGAATCAATTTAGCTGAATATTTAACTACATTAAAATAGAATTACCTCCGACTTTACAGCTTTATTTTGTTCTAAACATTACTCTTTTCCCTCTCTTTTATGCTTCAAGAATGCTATCAAGATAGCCAAATTGGTTGGCTTTTTTGACTCCAGATTTAACATACAGATTTATTGGAAACTGTGAGATTAATTTCACAAAAACCTCTTTTGTTTGATTTGCACAAAATTTATTATATTATAAAAATCAATATATAATTATGGACGGTATTGGACATAAATAATGAGCCCACTTGATTATTCTATTAATTTTATCTACTTGAGTAGACAATTCTATAATTAAGGGAAAATGAATTTGTCATCATTTCTCTTTTTTTCAAGTAATGATCATATATTTTATTATATTGTTCAAATAATTATCAGAATCAACAACTGTTATAGCAACACTGAAACATAAACCTTAAAATCAGCAACATGGTTGGGAGGAAGGTTTATCATTACTCTCTTAAAATGTAGCTGTATGAGGAAAGTTTCAATTTCATCACCAGTACATAATAAAAGTATGCCTGTGTGTGTGTGTGTGTGTTAGTCCCTCAGTCTTGTCTTTTTGAGACTCCATAGACTGTAGTCCACCAGGCTCTAATGTCCATGAAATCCTTCAGGCAAGAATACCAGAGTGAGTAGCCATTACCTTCTCAAGGGGATCTTCCCAGTCCAGGGATTGAACCCCGGTCTCCTTCATTGCAGGCTGATTCTTTACCATCTGAGTCACCAGGAAAGCCCAGAACAGTGCCTGTAGTACATCAATTGTTTAAAAACTAAGTTTCAAGTAAAAAATAAAATGAATAAAATTTGATAAACTTTATAAATCAATAAGTTAACTCAAGTGATCATCAATAGTTTTGGATGCAAGTACACATAATTTTTCAGAATAAACTATCTATATTCTAGTTTTAAACATTGTCTTCAGGACAAACTTTCCAACTAAAATCTGCAACATAGTAACATAGCACTAATGCTTATTTCTTCATATCAATTTGGCTAATTTTTATACATTTGATTTTCTGTTACTATAAATAAGATCAAAATTCTAAGTTTAATCTATGAAATCTCAGCCACATTTGCTTATGTATCTGTTAAATAATCAGAGGTAAATAGATCATGAGTATTAAGAATCAGTATGTAGATTCTTTATATTTCTCCTTTTAATTTTTAATCCTGTAGCTGTATTGTTGTTTTAGAAAATCTGCCCCCCAATTACATGGAATGAAAAAAGAAAAAAAAAACATATCTTAAATCAACTAAGTCAAAAAACTGTGCAGATGGTAACCCCAGGGTTTCATACTATTTATCTTTTCTCTTATGATCATAATGCACAGAGTTGGCAATCAATGACCAATATTCTCAACTGTGATATTTAACTATCCTTCAAAATATATCAGAAAATGTCCTAACAGAAAAGTGGGCCTGAGGTTCCTTAAGGCAGCACATAATATAAATGCCCACACTGGAGTTTGATTTAGCTCATTTTTGATTCCTGGGAGGGAGGCACACAATCCACAACTTATCCAGCTGAGATTCCTTTCTAAATCCTAGACATACATGAACTCAATGAACAGTTAAAAATTCATCTAAAGGATTTATTTTATATATAAACAAATAGAAAATATAGTACCTGCAAAAAAAGATAAAAAGAACATCATTTACAAAATAAACCATAAAACTCATATATTTAAATTCATAGACAAATTTGAAATGGAAAAAAGCCATGTAAAAGAATAGGAGACTGTGTAAAATATAAAGTTGTTCTAAAACAGGAAATCTCAGAAATACGGGAAATTAAAATAATCAATAATAAAATGGCCAAAGCAGAAACAACTCTATAAGATGAAAAGTAAAGAGGACACAGTAGACAAAAATCTATATGTTAAACTAGATCACAGCATAGTCCAAAAGAAAGAAGGAAGGGGGATGTGAAAAAGTTTAAAGTAATAGCATCAACCCAAAACTTCTAAATATTTCTAATCAGAGTTTTAAAAGAAAGAATACTGAAAATGGAAAACAGAAAACATGAAACAAATAAGTGAAGTCACTCAATCGTGTCTGACTCTTTGTGACCTCATGGACTGTAGCTTGCTAGGCTCCTCCATTCATGGAATTTCCCAGGCAAGAATACTAGAGTGGGTTGCCATTTCCTTCTTCAGGGTATCTTCCGCAACCAGGAATTGAACCCAGGTCTCCATTACGGACTGGGCAGACTCTTTATCATTACCTTTTGAGCTACCAGGGAATCCCACAAAAGAAATAAATGCCTCAAGTTTTGTGTAATTAAAGTGATGCATCTATAGGATTAAAGAACCTGCTATGTACCATTTCAGGCTACAACAACAGCAATATAATAACATTAATTTATACAAACTTTAGCAACAATAAATAAATAGTCATTGTAATGAGACCTCAATGCATTAAGGATAAACAGAAAATCCTAAAAAAAAAATAAAATAAAATAAAATCCTAAGAGTAAATAGGGAGAGAGCACGTTACATACAACAAATGAGAATCAGTTTTGTTTGTTGCTTAGCAAATGTTGACTCTTAGAGTATCAGGCACTGATGCGTAGAACATGCAACCAATCAGAAAAGCAATGGTCCCTGTCAATTTTTAATTCTATGTGAGGGAAGGATATGGAGTATAAGCCATAGGGCTATTGTATAATATTGTGAAAGTAATTAGTCCTCTGTGGGCATAGACTAGGTAAGCTGGGTTGGACTTTTAAGTGCCAGGTCAAGGAAGAAGTTAGAGTGCTCTTCTTTGAGAAACTGACATTGAGTGAAGGTATAAAGGAAGTGAAGGACCTATCTATGCAAGTGTCTAGGTGAAGAAATAGGGAGCACAAATCCTTATATTAGGAGTTTACCAAGACTAGTTGAAGAACAAAAGCCAATAGTGGGGGTTAGATTAGAAACGGATCCTGTTTGGTGATCATAATGGCCTTTTTAAATGATATAAATAACTGTGATTTTACTCTGAGTAAAATTAGAAGTTTGGGGAGGATTCTAAATAGAGGTATAAACATCATCAGATGTAGACTTTAAAAGAACCACTCTATTTTGTTGAGAAGAGATTTTGGGAATTGGTCAAAAATGAAAGCAGAAAGACTACGTAGAAGAAAGCTGTAGCTGTATTTCTGAGAGATTATGGCAACAAGCTCCATCAAGGAAGCAAGAAGCAGAGTGGAAAGTGGCTGAATACTAGGCTCTGAGAAATGAACTGAATGTGAGAAAGGATTCAAGGGCAGCTCTAACTAGAAAAAAGAGAGTGGTCATAAAATGTAATAGGAAAGACTGTGGTTGGATAAGATTTGGGGCAAAATATCAGAGCTCCATTTTAGGCTTGTTCAATTAGAAAAGCTTGATTGGTCTGTAAGAGGAGAATTCACATAAGAGGTTGGATATATGTATTGACTTCAGGAGAGAGGTTTGTGCTAAAGATATAAAATTGGAAGTTGTTGTGTAAAAACTTGTTTAAGGTGTGAGAGTGTATCAGTCCAACATTGACCATGGACTCAGCACAGACAGTTAAGAACATAACAAAGTCATAGGATACTAAAAATTTAAAGATGTCTGGAAAAGGTGAATAACCAATGAAGCAGACTTTGAGGAAGGCAGCCAATGAAGTGGGAGAAAAACTAATAGAATGTGCTATCCTGAAGATTACATTTTATTAAGGAGTGGTGATTAACTGGCAACTGTTGCTCTTCAGTCAGGTGACATAAGAACTAAGAATTGACTCTTGGATACAGCAACATAGATATCATTTGGATGACTTTGACAAAAGCACATTAGCTTGCTTAGTGTAGGAAAAAGTGTTTAAATAGAGAACAGATGAGAAATTGAAGATGCTGTGTATACAGATCTTTCTCAACTTGCAATGGGGCTCTGTCTTGATAAACTCATCATAAAGTGAAAACATAAGTAAAAAATGCATTTTTTTTCTTGAAGTAAAATTGACTTACAAAATATTCAATTAGTTTCAGGTATGCAACCTAATGATTCAGTATTTAAAGTGAAAATGAAACTGTTACTCACTTAGTCGTGTCCAACTCTTTGTGACCCCAGGGACTGTAGCCCCCCAGGCTCCTCTGTCCATGGAATTCTCCAAGCAAGGATACTGGAGTGGGTTGCCATTTCCTTCTGCAGGGGATCTTCACAACCCAGGGATTGAACCTGGATCTCCCACATTGCAGCCAGACTCTTTACCAAATGAGCCACCAGGGAAGACCCTTCAGTATTTAAAGTTATTGGAAAATAATGGCTATATTTCCTTATGCTGTACAATCAGTTCAGTTCAGTCGCTCAGTTGTGTCCAACTCTTAGCAATCCCATGGATTGCAGTATACCAGGCTTCCCTGTCCATCACCAACTCCCAGAGCTTACGCAAACTCATATCCATTAAGCAGGTGATGCCATCCAACCATCTCATCCTCTGTTGGCCCCTTCTTCTCTTGCCTTCAATCGTTCTCAGTATCAGGGTCTCTTCAAATGAGTCAGTTCTTCACATCAGGTGGCCAAAGTATCAGAGTTTCAGCTTCAGCATCAGTCCTTCCAATGAATATTCAGGACTGATTTCCTTTAGGATGGACTGGTTGGATCTTCTTGCTCTCCAAGGGACTCTCAATAGTCTTCTCCAACACCACAGGTGAAAAACATAAATTCTTTGGTGCTCAGCTTGCTTTATAGTCCGACTCTCACATCCATACATGACTACTGGAAAAACCAAAGCTTTGACTAGACAGACTTTTGTTAGTAAGGTCTCTGCTTTTTAATGTCCTTGTTATTTATTTTACAGAGTAGTTTGTATTTTCTTAATGCTCTACCACTATCTTGCCCCTCCCACCTTCCCTCTCCCAACAGTAACCACTAGTTTGTACTCTGTGTCTATGAGTTTGTTTCTCTCTCTCTTTTTTTTTTTGCTTCTCTTTTGTTATATACATTAGCTTGTATTATTTTTTTTAAATCAGAATTTCAGTGAAAACATACAGTGTTAGTCTTTCTCTCTTTGACTTACTTCACTAAGGATAAAATGCTCTAGGTTCATCCACTTACAAATGACAGAGTTTTATTCCTTTTTGTGGCAAATGATCCATTATGTGTGTGTGTGTGTGTGTATGTGTGTGTGTGTGTGTGTGTGTGTGTTCTTTATCTATACATAATGAACACTTAGGCTGCTTCCATATCTTGGCTACTGTAAATAATGTTTCTGCCCAAGATGCACTTAATATGCTTGTACTGAAAGTGAAAAACAGAATGGTTGTCTGGGTAAAGAATAGCTGTGAGCCAAGTGGTTATTTAGTATAGTGACTGACTGGGAGTTACAGCTGTTTCTGCCCAGTATCATACAGCATATGGCAAGCCTGGGAAAGTATCAAAATTCAAAGTGCAGTTTCTATTAAGTGGGTATAGCTTTCATACCATCATAAAAGTAAATATATATATATATATATATAT
>NW_011495086.1:8680602-8685429 GCF_000754665.1 Bison bison bison | reverse complement strand
ATATATATATATTACAAGTTGAACCGTAGTAAGTCTGGGACTGTCAAATTTATTAATTTGAGAAATTTCCTTTGAAGTGGGGAAAGTAAACTTGACAGCTGGGTGTTAGAGAAGAATTTTTCCTCTTATTTTTTTCATCTTCATCTTTTTCTCCAGGGCTTCCTACGTGGCATAGTGGTAAAGAATCCACACGCCAATGCAGGAAATACAGGTTCCATCCCTGGTTCAGGAAGATCCCCTGGAGGAGGACATGGCAATCCACTCCAGTATTCTTGCCTGGAGAATCCCATGGACTGGGAGGAACCTGGTGGGTTATAGTCCATGAGGTCACAAAGAGTTGAACACAACGGAACATGCATGCACACATACATCTTTTCTCCTTCCCTTCCCTATCATCACTTCTTTTTCTTCTTAGCTTTTACCTGCCATTTCCTTCACATTCTTCTCCTCTTTTACTTTGATAAGAACAAATACCTGGGCTATATTTGTAACTAGACATAAAGGTAAACAAATTAATGCTTGAGTTGGGACATTAGCTGTAAAGAGGATCATGAATGGCTCATATATAATAAATCGGTAGGAAAACAAATTCCATGAGTTGAAAGTTGGACATATGCTGATATGCCAAAGGAATCTGGAGAAGTTCTCTTTCAAGTGCTATAGCTTTCTTAATAAAAATAAGGTTATAAACTTAGACAAAGGACAGAATAGGTTATTTTGGTCAACTGAGGAGAGGAGAAAAGTAAAATATAAAAGACAGAATAAAATTAATACACTATAAATATATAGCCAAGATGCCTGGAAATGTGAATATTCAATTCAAGTTCCAGATTTTGGATTTAAAGTGCATTTTTCAACATTCCAAAGATCTTCACTAATGAAAGTTGAGATAAAGTGGATACTGTGTATTTTCATAGTGTGATTTTGTTTTTCCAAACACGTGGAATACAGAGAGAAATGCAAGGGAGAATAATTATAATGGCTTGCTATAGTAATATAACTTTATCTGGGTAGCGAAGGACAGGTTGAGACTCTAGAATTGAGGGAGGAAAATAAAGTTGCTTTTATCCATGGACTGGAGGTTCCAGAGAGGTCAAAAATATCTGGGACCATGGTACTACAATTGGCAACAGGATTCTTTTTATTTTTTATTTTTATTTTTTTTAATTTTATTTTATTTTTAAACTTTACAATATTGTATTGGTTTTCCCAAATATCGAAATGAATCCACCACAGGTAAACATGTGTTCCCCATCCTGAACCCTCGTCCCTCCTCCCTCCGCATACCATCCCTCTGGGTCAGTTGCCAATGCAAACAGGGGAAAAGATGATTAGTCATTGTGTTCTCAGAGCAGATGCTGTGAGATTGTCAGGTAGAAAGGAGTGGGAAATAACTATGGCTCACACTTGACCTAATCACACTCAGGGGATTAGAATGCCAACAAATGAAGGGAGGAAATCTAAATGAGATGCGGTTTTGGACTCAAGTGATTGTTTCTGACAGCACTCAGGGAAGAATAGATTTACCAGGAGTGTGCAAAAGCCACATGACAGTGTGTGCTGTATGCGGAGCTTCTACAAAACCTAGAGGTGGAAGATCGAAGAAGGATTGGACTTTTCCAAGTAGAAGAAGGACTGATAACTCAGACTGCCAGATTCCTCTCTTGGATTTGGGACTTTTACTGAAAATTTGAAGAATTTGTGATTGAATACTGTGATTTTTGAGATTAGGAGTAGGATTACAGCTCTACCCTGACTGAACAGCTTTATTTCAGAATTCAGTGGGTCTTAATTCATCAGCATTTAGCTAGCTTCATTTCTTTGTGTGTGGTTGGTATTAATACATTTTTATTTTAATTAATTTGAAATAAATATATTTTAATACCTTTGGAGTAAGCAAAATCTGTCCTGCAGTATCAGTTTGATATATTAACCCAAAATCTTTACCTTTTTTGTTTGTTTTACCATTCACAGTCTCTCTCTGTCTCTCATGTTTTTTTTTTTTTTCCTCCCTTTCTCTCAAATATACATATACATTTGCAAAGAATGAGGATTTGGTTTAGGTTAATAAAAAATATCTAAGCCATGGTTTTGCTATTTCAACTTCTTTGTAATTTAATATAAATAATTAAACCAAATGAAAAAGTAATCAGGTATGTTTTGATAGGCTTGACATTGATTCACCTTTCTTCAAGGTACATAATTAGTCTTCTCACCTCATTTTTGGTAAACTTATCAGATATTATAGAGAATATAGGTGTTATGAGAGACTAAAAGTCAACACCTATGTATACCACAAAATTTTAATATATATAATATTCATACATGTCTTCTAGTAGTATTTTCCTTACAGTTGTAAAATTACTAGCCAGAAATTGAAGTGGAGAAATGATGACATCAAGAGTAAGATATCCCAGGGAGAGAATTAATGTCAAAATAATTACATGGTTCACAGTTAAGGCTGTATGGTTATTAGCAACTCTAGAAAAGCTAATTAAGTGAGTCAAAAATTGTACTTAAGCCAGTTAAGTCAGAGTGTTTCTATGGCTTCTGAACAAATAGGTAACACCTAAAAGCTGGGAATGTACTCATTAATCAAAGGAACTGAAAATTATATCACACTGATTAAAACCACATGTAGTAAAAATGGTTATTTAGTCTTCTTTTAAAATGAGATCTTAGAAAAAGCTGAACTGCTACTAACTTTAATTCATTCCTACAATCAGACAAAGTTTTCATCTTATTATATTCAAATATTTTTATAATTATCTAGTTTTCTTCAACCCTTCAGTCTCTCATTTTTATCAATACTCACAACTAGTTTATAAATTGGACAAAAAACAATTATACTTATTTTTTTAACATTAACAAGGTATAGTTTAATTCCATTTGTGATTTTTAAAGTTTTAAAAAGCTGAGAACTTGGAATTACACTACACACTATTTACTCAATATAATAATAATACTGATCTCATGAGGTGGCCAAAGTACTGGAGTTTCAGCTTTAACATCATTCCCTCCAAAGAAATCCCAGGGCTGATCTCCTTCAGGATGGACTGGTTGGATCTCCTTGCAGTCCAAGGGACTCTCAAGAGTCTTCTCCAAAAACACAGTTCAAAAGCATCAATTCTTCGGTGCTCAGCCTTCTTCACAGTCCAGCTCTCACATCCATACGTGACCACAGGAAAAACCATAGCCTTGACTAGATGGACCTTTGTTGGCAAAGTAATGTCTCTGCTTTTGAATATGCTATCTAGGTTGGTCATAGCTTTCCTTGCAAGGAGTAAGCCTCTTTTAATTTCATGGCTGCAGTGATCTTGGAGCCCAAAACAATAAAGTCTGACACTGTTTCCACTGTTTCCCCATCTATTTCCCATGAAGTGATGGGACTGGATGCCATGATCTTCGTTTTTTGAATGTTGAGCTTTAAGCCAACTTTTTCACTCTCCTCTTTCACTTTCATCAAGAGGCTTTTTAGTTCCTCTTCAATTCCTGCCATAAGGGTGGTGTCATCTGCATATCTGAGGTGATTGATATTTCTCCCAGCAATCTTGATTCCAGCTTGTGCTTCATCCAGCCCAGTGTTTCTCATGATGTGCTCTGCATAGAAGTTAAATAAGCAGGGTGACAATATACAGCTTTGACGAACTCCTTTTCCTCTTTGGAACCAGTCTGTTGTTCCATGTCCAGTTGTATCTGTTGCTTCCTGACCTGCATATAGGTTTCTCAAGAGGCAGGTCAGGTGTCTGGTATTCCCCATCTCTTTCAGAATTTTTCACAGTTTATTGTGATCCACACTGTCAAAGGCTTTGGCATAGTCAATAAAGCAGAAATAGATGTTTTCCTGGAACTCTCTTACTTTTTCCATGATGGATCTTAGTAATTACTCAGAATAAACAAATACTTGCTTTCGAGAATATTTTAAGTAATTTTAAAATAGTCAAAGTTTAACTTTGTATTCAGATAAACATTGAGATACTTTTGAAAGTATACCTTTATGTTGAACATTATAAACAATACAAAAATTAGAAGTGGTGGAGTGCGTTATCTCTTGAACGTTGTGTGGTACAGATTCCATGAGACAAAGTATCAAGTTGACAGCATACATGGGGAATAGAAATGAATATTCTGTAATATCCTTATCTTTGTAGCAATGTTTTATTGTCAACTTTAAATACATATGTGTTTATATATATTTTTGCTTATAGTTATTGTTGTTTATAGTTATTTATAGCTGGTATATGAGATTCCCTGGTGGCTCAGATGGTAAAGAATCTGCCTGCAATTCTGGAGATCCAGGTTCCATTCCTAGGTAGGAAGAGCATCTAGAGAAAGGAATGGCTACCTACTCTAGTAATCTTGCTTGGAGAATTCCATGGACAGAGCAGCCTGGCCTGCTATAGTCTATAAGGTGATAAAGAGTTGGACATCACTGAGCAACTAACACTTTCACATAGTTGTTATATGTATATTTATATTTTACTTATAGTTGTTGTTTGGTTGCTAAGTCCTGTCTGACTCTTTTGAGACCCCATGGACTGTAGCTTGCCAGGCTCTTCTGTACATGGAATTTCCTACTCCAGGAGATCTTCCTAACCCAGGGATCAAACCCAAGTCTCCTGCATTGGCATGCAGATTCTTTACCAGGGCAGGCTCATATGTTTGGAGCTTCCCTGGTGGCTCAGTTGGTAAAGAATCAGTCTGTAATGTGGGAGACCTGGGTTTGATCCCTGGGTTGGGAAGATCCTCTGGAGAAAGGAAGAGCTACCCACTCTAGTATTCTGGCCTGGAGAACTATACAGTCCTTGGGGTGGCAAAAAGTCGGAC
>NW_011495086.1:8673582-8680502 GCF_000754665.1 Bison bison bison | reverse complement strand
TATATATATATATATATATATATATATATATATATATATATAAAAGGTATATATATATATATGTTTTAATATGTGAAATAGATAATATTCTCTAAAGTTTATTCTAAAATTTTAGTACTATTCCATATTTGGATATCTTCATTTTGCATAGAATTTGGTGACAAGTGAGTATTGCCTATACTTAAATATATTAGCATAAATACGTCAAAGGAAATAATTCAACATGCATTTTAATAGTTCTTAAATCTCTAAGACTGTGTCAGCCTCTCCAGAATAGAAAATTGAAGAGGATGAATACTATAATCTGAAACACCTTTTTAAAAATTTTGGTGTTTAACATGATTGGATGTATGACTCTGAGTATGTGTCTGTGCTTAGTTGCTCAGTCATGTCTGATTGTTTGAGACCCTATGGACTCTAGCCCACTAGGCACCTCTGTCCATGAAATCTTCCAGGCAAATATACTGGAGTGGGATGCCATTTCCTACTCCAGGGATGTTCTTGGCTCAGGGATTAAAACCGAGTCTCTTGTATCTCTTGCATTGGCAGGCAGATTCTTTACCACTGAGCCGCCTGGGAAGCATATGTGACTGAACAAATTACTTAAGTGCTTATAGTATTTGTGTTTTTCTGTAAATTAAGAGATATAAATCTAATTTTTAAGCCATTTTCAGAATTGGTGATAGTTGATTTCAAGCAAGTGACAGTGTATTTGGCATAGAAGGGAATTTTTAAATTCCTAGGTCTTAAGATATTCAGAGCTTCTTTCCAAGTTTTATACCTAGGCAGCTACTAGAAGAACCTGGATAATTTTTAAAATGTTGAAAGGGTCATGACATTCCCCAGACTAATTAAATTGTAAACTTTGTAGGTAGGGAGGACCTAAGTACAGATATCTATTTAAAACTTCTTAAGTGATTATCAGTTGAAACCAGATTTGTTGTTGCTCAGTCACTAAGTCATGTGTGAGTCTTTGAGATGGCATGGACTGCAGCATGCCAGGTTTCCCTGCCCTTCATTGCCTCACTGTTGACTTAAACGCATGTCCATTGAGTTGGTGATGCCATCCAACCTTCTCATCCTCTGTCGCCCACTTCTACTCCTGCCTTCAATCTTTCCCAGCATCAGGGGCTTTTCCAATCAGTTGGCTCTTTGCAGCAGGTAGCCAAAGTATTGAAGTTCTAGTTTCAACATCATTCCTTTCAATGAATATTCAGGACTGATTTCCTTTAGGATTGACTGGTTTGATTTCCTTGCAGTCCAAGGGAGTCTCAAGAGGCTTCTGCAGCACCATAATTTGAAAGCATCAGTTCTTAGGCACTCAGCCTTTTTTATGGTCCAACTCTCATATCCATGCACGATTGCATGATTACTTGAAAAACCATAGCTTTGACTATATGGATGTTTGTTGGCGAAGTGATGTCTCTGCTTTTGAATATGCTGTGAGGTTTGTCATAACTTTTCTTCCAAGGACCAAGAATCGTGATCCCTTCACTGTCCACCATGATTTTTGAGCCCAAGAAAATAAAATCTGCCATTTTCCATTTTTATTTGAGAATCACTAATTTTAATGTTTACTAGGTTGGTACAAAAGTAATTGTGATTTTGGGCCATGGATTTTAAATCATTATGGGCATGCATGCTAAGTCTCTACAGTCATGTCTGACTCTGAGTGACCCTATGGACTATAGCCTGCCAAGCTTCTCTGCCCACGGGATTCTCCAGGCAAGAATACTGGAGTGGTTTGTAACTCAGCTTAAATATATCTTGATTAACCAAATTAGGAGCCATTACAATCAACATATTTTGCCCCCGGGGAAATAAGTTTGTTTGTTCCTGTAGCATAAAAATCTGTGCTTCAGGATTCAATAAACTCTTGGAAAGAATTTTCTTCCTCCTGCTGGTTGTGGAAGCATTTTCCTTGCAAAAAGTTTTGAGATACTTGAAGAAGTGGTAATTGGTTGACAAGATGTCAGGTGAATATGGGAGATGAGACAAAACTTCATAGCCCAATTCATTCACTTTTGAAGCATTGGTTGTGCAATGTGTGGTCGGTCAGACATTATCATGGAGAAGAACTGGGCCCTTTCTTCTGGCCAATGCTGGCTGCAGATGTTGAAGTTTTTGGTGCAGCTTATTGATTGGCTGAGCACACTTCTCAGATGTAATGGTTTCACCAGGTTTCAGAAAGTTGTAGTGGATCAGATGGGCAGCAGACCAACAAACAGTGACCATGAACATTTTCTGTGTCAAGTCTGGCTTTAGGAAGAGCTTTGGGATTTCTTCCCAGTCCAACCACTGAGCTGGTCATTGCCGATTGTTATATAAAATCCACATTTCATTGCAGGCACAATCTGATCTAGAAATTGTTCATTGTTGTTGCATGGAATAAGAGAAGAGGACACTTCAAAGTTATGATTTTTTTGATTTGCAGTTTGCTCCTGAGGAACACACTTATTGAGATTTTTCACCTTTCCAATTTTCTTCAAAGGCCAAATGACAATAGAATGGTCAACATTCAGTTTTTCAGCAACTCCTCCTGTACTTGTAAGAAGATCAGATTCAGTGATTGCTCTCCAGTAATTGTTGCCAACTTCTGATGCCCAGCCACTGAGCTCCTCATCTTCAAGGCTCTCGTCTCCTTGGCAAAACTTCTTGAACCACCACTGCACTGTATATTGATTATCACTTCCTGGGCCAAATGCGTTGTTAATGTTTTGAGTTGTCTCTGATCTTTTATGACCCGTTTTGAACTCGAATAAAAAAAAAAAATCACTTGAATTTTCAGTGTCTAGCATCTTTTTTATAAAATAAACACAATAATAAGTCATTATCAAAGAAACATAAAATAAGAAATTCTCATTAAAATGATGTATAATATAACCACATTTATTTAGGAATGCAATCCAATATCAAATGGCAAAGTTCAACAACGCAAAACCGCAATTTATTTTGCACCAACCTAGTACAAGGCAAATTGGTAATATTATTTCATTGCAAAAGTTTAAAATATACATTGATTACAACTATATAACAAATTTACTATTAAACACCCTGGATGGAGTCTACAGGGGGGCTTCTCTGTGGCTCAGATGGTAAAGTGTCTGCCTGCAATGTGGGAGACAGGAGTCTATAACCACATTGAAAAATTTATTGTTAACAAATAGGGGGAAAGATTTTGCTTGAGGGGAAATGCAGAATATGAATTTTAAGATGACAGAAAAAAATGAATCCATTGCTTTTAATTGAAAGGAAAATAATGACAACAGTATATTTTGAAGGAAAGCTGAGGCATGGTAACATTAGTAAAATACTCATATATTTATATTTCCGATAAAAATAGGCAAGTCCTAGGGATAAATTCCAAAGTTATATCTAATGATGCAAAAACATGTAATTACATATGCAAAATAGGTAATTTTGCACACAATCTGCAATTTACTATTGTTTAATTTGAAGGTTAGTTAAATTGCTTCCTTTGCCTGTTGAGTTTTAGATTGCTTTTTATTTTTTTTAACCATTTGAGATATTCTAAAGTTATTCACCTATATTTGTTTTGAAGAATTAAGAACTGATTTTTAACAGTAACAGATGGGTTCCTTATAATTTTAACAGTTTTAATAGCTCTTATGAAATGAAAATGGGCTTGTTTACAAATTTATCATATATAATTTTGTCAAAGGAATTATGACTTATTAAACACTGGGAAAATTGCGTGAATTTTTTCTAGTACACAGACAAGTGAAATTCATTAAAAAAAGAGAGACGGATGTACAGAACAGTCTTTTGGTCTCTGTGGGAGAGGGCGAGGGTGGGATGACTTGGGAGAATGTCATTCAAACATGTATAATATCATATGTGAAACGAATTGCCAGACCGGGGTCGATGCATGATACAGGATGCTCGGGGCTGGTGCACTGGGATGACCCAGAGGAATGGTATTGGGAGGGAGGTGGGAGGGGAGATTCAGGATGGGGAACATGTGCACAACCATGGTGGACTCATGTTGATGTATAGCAAAACCAATACAATATTGTAAACTAAAAAAAAAAAAAAAAAAAAAGGAAGAAGAAGAGGAAAGACAAGGAAAAATAAATGGGACAGGGAAAAAGAAAATAAAAGGAAAAGTAAGGAGTACCAATAAAAGTCATCATCCCTGTCATAAAAAACAAGTGAAGAAGATGTTATATACTTCCACTTTTAAATATTCCTGAGAAAATGTATATAGATACATACATATATGGGCTTCCCAGGTGGCACTAGTAGTAAAGAAACCACTGGCAATGAAGGAGGTATAAGAGATGCAGGTTCCATCCCTGGGTTGAGAAGATTACCTGGAGAAGAGCATGGCGATCCACTCCAATATTTTTGCGTGGAGAATCCCATGGACATAGGAGCCTGGCAGGTTATGCTTCATAGGGATGCAAAGAGTCAGATATGACTGAAATGACATAAGACACACACATGCTCACACATATGCACATACATAAAAGAGTGTCTTATAGAATGATCCGATTTTCTTTTTCTTTATTATCAGTTCAGTTAAGTCACTTAGTTGTATCTGAATTTTCCTATTTTAAAATATGATAAACATACTGGGTGCGACCCCAAAGACGACAGCCCATCAGGCTCCACCTTCCCTGGGATTCTCCAAGCAAGAACACTGGAGTGAGTTGCCATTTCCTTCTCCAATATATGCAAGTGAAAAGTGAAAGTGAAGTCGCTCAGTCTTCGACTTAGCAACCCCATGGACTACAGCCTACCAGGCTCTTCTGTCCATGGGATTTTCCAGGCAAGAGTACTGGAGTGGGGTGCCATTGCCTTCTCCATTTGTAAATGAAATATTTGTCTATTTATTACATTTTCTTCGGGGTCAATATTTATGCTACTATATATTTTACATGCATTTTATTCTAGTATCTGACCCTGAAGCACATTTCTCTTATAATATATCTTCTAACGTTTAAAGAATATGAAAGAACTAATGCTTATTTAAGAGTGAACCTTTCAGTTTCCTAGAGCAGTCATTTACTCAACAGCACCTTGTGGACTTAAAAATCAAACATACTTCTTCAAATGTTTCACTTTTATTCAAGAATTAGATTCTGCACACAAAGAATTAAATGCCTCCAGATTGCAGATTTGTGCTTTAAAAATATATAGCCTAATATATATGGATGCATATAGAATATTGCCCTTATAAAATGCTATCATTTTAATACCTGGAGTCTGTGACTATATTACCTTATATTATAAGAGAAATTTTAGAAATGTGATTATAATAAGGTCTTTGTGATAAGAAGATTATCCTGGAATATCCAGGTTGGACAAATATAATGACAAAAGTGCTTAGCAAATGGCATAGAGAGAAAAAGAAGTGCTGTATATCCATTCTATAGTTTCCAGAGGGAACACAGCCTTGCTGACACCTTGGAAGTTGCCCAATAAAACTCCATGATCATAATAAGATAGTAAATTTGTGTTGTTTCAAACCACTAAATTTTGATAATTTGTTATAGCAGCAATAGAAATATAATAGGTATGCATGCATAGTTGTAGCTATATATACATGTATGTAAAATGTTGCTGTTGTTTGTTGTTGTTCAGTCATGCAGTTATGTCTGACTTGTTGTGACCCCAGGAGCTGTAGCATGCCAGGCTTCCGTGTCCTTCACAGGTTTACTCAAATTCATGTCCATTGAGTCAGTGATGCTATCCAATCATCTCACCCACTGCTGTCCCCTTCTGCTACTGCCTTCTATTTGTCTTAACATCAGTGTCTTTTCCAATGAATCAGCTTTTCACATGAGGTGGCCAAAGTATTGGAACTGTAGCATCAGTTCTTCTGACGAATATTCAGGATTGATTTCCTTTAGGATTGATGATTTGATCCCCTTGCAGTCCAAGGGACTCAAGAGTTTTCTCCATCGCCACAGTTCAAAAGCATCAATTCTTTGGTGTTCAGCTTTTTTTATGGTCCAACTCTCACATTCATGCAGACTACTAGAAAAACCATAGATTTGACTGTATGGACCTTTATCAGGAAAGTAATTTCTCTGCTTTTTAATATGCTGTTCAGGTTTGTCATAGCCTTTCTTCCAAAGAGCAAATGTTTTTACATTTCATGGCTTCCATCACCATCTGCAGTGATTTGAAGTCCAAGAAAACAGTCTCTCACTATTTCCATTGTTTCCCCATCTATTTGCCATGAAGTGATGGGACTGTATGCCATGATCTTAGTTTTTGAATCTTGAGATTTAAGCCAGCTTTTTTACTCTCCTCCTTCACCTTCATCAAGAGGCTCTTTAGTTCCTCTTCAATTTCTGCCATAAGTGTGGTGCCATCTGCATATCTGAGGTTATTGATATTTCTCTGGGTAATTTTGATTATAGCTTGATATTCATCAAACCTGGTATTTCACATGATATACTCTATATATAAGTTAAATAAACAGGCTGACAATATACAGCCTTGGCACACTCCTTTTGAAGCAGTCTGGTGTTCCATGTTTGGTTCTAACTCTTACTTCTTTACCTACAAACAGGCTTCTCAGGGGGCAGGTAAGATTGTCTGATATCCCCATCTCTTGAAGAATTTTCCAGTTTGTTGTGATCCACACAGTCAAAAGCTTTAGTGAAGTCAATGAAGTAGAAGATTTTTTTTTTTTTTCTGGAATTCCCTTCCTTTTTCTGTGACCCAAATTATGTTGGCATTTGATTTCTGGATCCTCTGCCTTTTTTTAATCCAGCTTGTACATCTCCAAGTTCTAGGATTGCATACTGTTGAAGCCTAGCTTGGAGGATTTTGAGCATGACTTTGCTAGCATGTGAAATAAGTGAAATTGTATGGCAGTTTGAACATTCTTTGGCACTGCCCTTCTTTGGGACTGGAATGAAAACTGACTTTTTCCAGTCCTGCGG
>NW_011495086.1:8653981-8673170 GCF_000754665.1 Bison bison bison | reverse complement strand
ATATATTTATATATTTATATTTGTTATTTTGTTTAGATTTATGTTGTTTATTGGGAAAGTGAAGTGAAAGTGAATCCCACACAATAGTGTCCAACTCTTTGTGACCCCATGGACTATACAGTCCAAGGAATTCTCCAGGCCAGAATACTGGAGTGGGTGACTTTTCCCTTCTCCAGGGGATCGTCCAAACCCAGGGATCAAACCCAAGTCTCCATATTGCAAGTGGATTCTTTAACGACTGAGCCATAAGGAAAGCCCAAGAATATTGGATTGGGTAGCTTATCCCTTTTCCATCAAGTCTTCCTGACCCAGGAATCAAACCAAGGTCTCCTGCATTGCATATGGATTCTTTACCAACTGGGCTATTGGAAGTTTAATATGAAAGAAGGGATTACAAATGGTGCCTTTTGAATACCCTTAAATGTGTGGGGAAGTCTTTATTTGTGAATGCTATCATCCTGGAAAAGAAATCGACATATTTCCAGCTCCATTTGCAGCTAGAACTGACAATCAGATGAACCTATATGAGACTTCTCTTCAAAAGGGAACAGATGAGTAAAGAAACTCAGTATAGAACTTCTGTTTTGTGAATATGTGAGCAGTGAAATGGAGTTAGGTTTTACACTGGCAGCAGTTCATGTTTCTGATGGTTGCCAGGTTGCAGAATGGTGTCTATCTGGCGATAGTAGCAATTGGAATCTGGTCAACATGCTTGTTTTATATGCCACAGTAACAGAGACAACATTTTAGCTCTTGTTGACTTATTGCTGTGTGGTTCTGAAGAGGCACCTGAAAGGGAATCTTGTACACAGTTTCTCTGATCCTGTGAGTGAATCTGCAAGTCCTCTCACATAAATTATGAGTAACTTCCTTTTCCATTCCACTTTACAAATAAACATATTGAGATGAAAGGAGTTCAAGGCAACGTATGAAATCCATTAGGCAGTAAATGGAGAAGCCATAATCAAAAGCAGAGTAAGATCCACAGTGTACATTGCTCTTAACTACATGGAGATTTGATCTTCCCAGGTAACTCAATGGTAAAAAAATCTGCCTGCCAGTGTTGGAGATACAAGAGAAATGGGTTTCATCACTGGGTCTGGAAGATGCCATAGAGAACAAAATGGCAATCTACTTCAATATTTTCGCCTGGGGAGTTCCATAGACAGAGGAGCCTGAAGGGGTACAGCCCATGGGGTTGCAAAGAGTCTGACACAACTTAGAAACTAGACAACAACAGCACATGGTCATTTCCATTCTTTATTTCTTTGTTGATGTTGTTTTCATTATTCAGTCACTAAGTCATGTCCGATGCTTGCCACCCCATGAACTGTAGCATGTCAGGCTTCCCTGTCCTTCACTATCTCCAGGAGCTTGTGCAAACTCATGTCAAATGAGTCAGTGATGCCAATTCAACCATCTCATCCTCTGTCATCCCCTTTTCCACTTTCCCTAAATTCTTCCCTGCATTAAGATCTTTTCCAATGAGTCAGTTCTTTGAATCAGGTGGTATTGGAGCTCCAGTTTCAACATCAGTCCTTCCAATGAATAATCAGGGTTGATTTCCTTTAGGATTGACTGGCTTGATCTCCTGGCTATCCAAGGGACTCTTTTTTTTTTTTTTAAACTTTACAATATTGTATTGGTTTTGCCATATATCAAAATGAATCCACCATAGATATACATGTGTTCTCCGTCATGAATCCTCCTCCCTCCTCCCTCCCCATACCATCCCTCTGGGTCATCCCAGTGCACCAGCCCCAAGCATCCAGTATCATGCATCGAACCTGGACTGGCGACTCGTTTCATACATGATATTATACATATTTCAATGCCATTCTCCCAAATCATCCCACCCTCTCCCTCTCCCACAGAGTCCAAAAGACTGTTCTATACATCAGCGTCTCTTTTGCTGTCAAGAGTCTTCTCCAACACCACAGTTTGAAAGTAATAATTCTTCAGCACTCATCCTTCTAAATAATAAAACTCTCACATCCATACATGACCAGTGGAAAAACCATGGCTTTGACTTTAAGGACCTTTGTTGGCAAGTGATATCTCTACTTTTTAATACACTATCTGGGATTGTCATAGCTATTCTTCCAAGGAGTAAATATTTTTTAAATTTATGGCTGCAGTCATGTCCACAGTGATTTTGGAGCAAAATGAAACTGTAATATAGCCTCTTTCTTTATTTTTTTCCATACTGATCTTTACCACTTAGGAAGTATAAAAATAGATGGTATTCCCAAACTTCACCATTTTATACTCTTCTCTGTTCCAAATATAACTTTTCCCCAGTACAGTAATTATTCAACAAAGTTAGATAAAATCCTAAAGAGTTATGCAGTCAGCCTCCCATATCTATGGGTTTGACATCTGTTGGTTAAATAAACTGTGGATAAAAATCATTAGTAAAATGTCACAAAGTTCCAAAAAGTAAAATTTCTATCTGACTCACAGTGGCAAATATATACATAGCATTTTCATTGTATAAGGCATTAGGAGTAGTCTAGAGATGATTTTAAATATACAGGAGAATGTGCATAGGTCATATGCAAATACTATGCCATGTAATATACAAGACTTGAGCATACTTTGATATTGGTACCCAAGGAGGGCCTGGAAATAATCCTTGCCTTGGGACAGAGGATGAAAGGGTTGGATGACACCACTGACTTGATGGGCATGAGTTTGAGCAAGCTCTGGGACTTGGTGATGGGCAGGGATGCCTGGCATGCTACAGTCCATGTGGTTGCAAAGAGTCGGACACAGCTGAGTGACTGAAATGAACTGGCTGGATATCTTGGACAACTGTATGATTCTCACTTGCTCTGACTCTATGCCTCCTAATATAAGCTTATCCCTGATTCTAATAAGAATCTCACATCACCTCATTGACGTTAACTTTTAAGACAGATACCTACTTATCGGGCCTAGTCCATAAATGTATAAAGAATGACACTAACTTCTCATATAAGTGATTCTATAGTGTTGCCATTTTCTCTCATTCAGATTGAACTACTAGAATCTCTGTTATTTGTATGGGAGATGGTGAGAGAAAATCCAGAGACAAGACACTTTTTAAAGTATCTTCTAAATAAAGAAGATATGCATTTGAAACAGTCCTAGTCCATAGGTAGGATATAGTATTTTTTCTCCAAAATTTCCACTGTCCATGTTAACACATTCGTTCCCCAATCCAACTTTCAAATGTTGTTTCAGTGGTCGAGACTGATTTTCCATTGGCTGATTATCATTTCAGTTTGCCACATTAAAATAATACCATATTCAACTTGAGTAAAGAATTGTATGTGTATATATATATAATTATTATTATTACAGGTGTAGTAGAGTATGCATTATTAAATATATATTAAAATATATAACCATGATATGCAATAATAATTCAAGTACTTTTAAATGTCTAGCCTAAAAAATAGGGACTTGGAGAACAAGATGGTGGAGGAGTAGGTAGATGACAAGTACTTCTCTCTCAAACAAGCAAAAACCTCAGCACAAATATCACCCTATACAAAGCTTACACAAACCACTGGACCAACCTTCGGAGGGCAGAAACCAAAAAGAAGAAAGAATACAACCTTGAGGCCTGGGAAAAGGAGACTTCAAACACAATATATATATAATGAAAAGGCAGAGAAATACTACAGAAATGAAGGAACAAACTATAAACACAGAAGTCCAAGTAAATGAAGAGGAAATAGGCATAGTATCTGAAAAATAATTGAGAATAATGATAGTAAAGATGATCAAAAACTTTGAAAACAGAATGGAGACAATGCAAGAATCAATTAACAAAGACCTAGAAGAATTAAAGAATAAACATACAGAGACAAACAACACAATTACTTGAATTAAAATTACTCTAGAAGGGATCAATAGCAGAATATCTGAAGCAGAAGAATGAATCAGTGAGCTAGAAGATAAAATGGTGGAAATAATTTCTGAAGAGCAGAATAAAGCAAAAAGAATGAAAAGAACTGAGGATAGTCTCAGAGACTCTGGGACAATATCAAATGCACCAACATCCAAATTATAGAGGTACCAGAAAAAGAAGAGAAAAATAAAAGGCATGAGAAAAATTTTAAAGAGATTATAGTTGAAAATTTCCCCAACATGGAAAAGGAAATAGTCAATCAAGTCCAAGAGGTGCAGAGTCTCATATAGGATAAACCCAAGGAGAAACAGGTCAAAACACATACTAATCAAACTAACAAAGATTAAACACAAGAAAGCATATTAAAAGCAGTAAGGGAAACACAACAAGTAACATACAAGGGAAACTCCATATATTTAACAGCTGATCTTTCAGCAGAAACTCTGGGCCACAAGGAAATGGCAGGATATATTTACTGAAAGGGGAAAACCTACAGCCAAGTTTGCTGTACCTAGCAAAGATCTCATTCAAAACTGATGGAGAAATTAAAAGCTTTTCAGATGAGCAAAAGTTAAGAGAAATCAGTACCACCAAACCAGCTTTACAAAAAATGTTAAAGGGACTTGTATAGTAAAGAAATACAAGAAGAGAAAAAGATCTACAAAATCAAACCTCAAACAATTAAGAAAATGGCAATAGGAACATATATATAAATAATTACTTTAAATTTAAACAGATTAAATGCTTCTACCAAAAGACACAGACTGGCTGAATGGATACAAAAACAAGACCCATACATATGCTGTCTACAAGAAACCCAAGCAATCCTCATATCAGACAAAATAGACCTTAAAATAAAGAATATTACAAGAGATAAAGAAGGACACTATATAAAGATAAAGGGATGAATCTAAGAGGGTAACATAACAGTTGTAAATATCTATCACCCAACATAAGAGCCCCTCAATTAATAAGACAAACACTGGCAGACATAAAAGGAGAAACTGACAAAAACACAATAATAGTTACTTTTACAATTAATAGAGTTTAACATCCCACTCACATCAATGGACAGATCATGGAAACATAAAATTAATAAGGAACACCAGTTTTAAATGATACATTACGTGAGATGGATCTCATTGGTATCTTCAGGATATTCCATCCAAATGCAGAAGAATACACCTTCTTCTCAAGTGCACATGGAACATTCTCCAGGAGAGACTACATCTTGGGTAACAAATCAAACCTCAGTGAATTTAAGAAAATTAAAATCGTATCAAGCAGCTTTTCTGACCACAACACTGAGACTAGATATCAATTACAAGAAAAAAGTAAAAAAAAAAAAAAAAAAAAAAAAAAAAAACACAAACACATGGAAATTAAACAATACATTTCTAAATAACCAACAGGTTACTGAAGAAATCAAAAAGGAAATAAAAAAATTTTGAGAAACAAATGACAATGGAAAAATGACAACTCAAAACCTATGGGATGCAGGAAAAGCAATTTTAAGAGGGAAGTTTATAGCAATACAATCCTACCTCAAGGAACAAGAAAAACATCAAAACATCAAAGAGACAAAATAACTTTACACCTAAAGCAACTGGAAAAAAGAACAAAGAAACTCCAAAATTAGCAGAAGTAAAGAAAAGAAATCATATGAGTAGAAATAAATGAAAAAGAAATGAAATAAACAATAGTAAAGATTAATAAAACTAAAAGTTGGCCCTTTGAGAAGGTAAAAAAAAAAAGAGAGATGAATCAAATCAACAAAGTTAGAAATGAAAAAGGAGAGGTTACATCAGACAAGAAATCCAAAGGATTATAAGAGACTATTATGAACAACTATATGACAATAAAATGGATAACTTGGAAGAAATGGACCATCTCTTAGAAAAGTTCAATCTTCCAAGACTGAACCCAGAATAAATAGAATTTACGAACAACCCAATTACAAGCACTTAAATTGAAACTGTGATCAAAAATCTTTCAAAAAACAAAAGCCCAGGACCAGATGGCTTCACAGGAGAATTCTATCAAACATTTAGAGAAGAGTTAATGCCTATCCTTCTAAAACTCTTTCAAAAAATTGCAGAGGAAGGAAAACTTCCAAACTTATTCTATGAGCCCATCATCACCCTGATACCAAAACCAGACAAAGACAGCACACACACAAAAAGAAAGCTACAGGCCAATACCACTGATTAATATAGATGGAAAACTCTCAACAAAATTTTACCAAACAGAATTCAGCAACACATCAAAAAGCTCATACAACAAGATTCACTTGAGTTCATTCCAGAGATGCAAAGATTCTTCAGTATATGCAAATCAATTCATGTGATACACCATATTAACAAATTGAAAGATTTAAACCATATGATAATCTCAATAGATACATAAAAAGCCTTTGACAAAATTCAGCACCCATTTATGATTAAAACTCTTCAAAAAATGGGCATAGAAGGAATCTACCTCAACATAGTAAAGACCATATATGATAAGCTTACAGCAAACATTATTCTCAATGGTTAAAAACTGAAAGCATTCCCCCTAAGATTGGGAATAAGATAAGGGTGTCCACTTTCCTCACTATTATTCAACATAGTCTGGAAGTCCTAGCTATAGCAATCAGAGAGGAAAAAGAAACTCACTGTTTGCAGATGGCATGACACTGTACATAAAAAATCCTAAAGATAGTATCAGTAAATTACTAGAGCTAATCAGTGAATTTAGCAAAATTGCAGGATACAAAATCAATACAGAGAAATCACTTAAATTCCTATATACTAACAATGAAAAATCAGAAAGAGAAATTAAGTAAACAATCACATGCTCCATTACAACAAAAAGAAAAATATATATCTAGGAATAAACTTACCTAAGAAAACAAAAGAACTGTACACAGAAAATTATAAGACACTGATGAAAGAAATCAAAGACAAGATAAACATTTGGAGGGGTATTCCATGTTTCTGGGTAGGACGAATCAATATTGTGAAAATGACTGTACTATGAAATCTACAGATTCAGTGTGATCCTTATCAAATTACCAATGGCATTTTTCAAAGAACTAGAACAAAAATTTTCACAATTCATATGGAAACACAAAAGATCCAGAATAGCCAAAACAATTTTGAGAAAAAAAAATGGAGCTGGAGGAATCAATCTTTCTGACTTCAGATTATACTACAAAGCTACAGTCATCAAGACAGTATGGTACTAGCTCAAAAACAGAAATATAGACCAATGAAAGAAGATAGAAAGCCCAGAAATAAACCCATGCACCTATGGATACCTTATATTTGACAAAGGAGGCAAGAATATACAATGGAGCAAAGACAACCTCTTCAGTAAATGATGCTGGGAAAATTGGACAGCTACATGTAAAAGAAAGAAATTAGAACACTTCCTAACTCAACACACAAAGATAAACTCAAAATGGATTAAAGACCTAAATATAAGACGAGAAACTATAAAATTCTTAGAGAAAAACATAAGCAGAACACTCGATGACATAAATCTAAGCAAGATCATCTATGAGCCACTTCCTAGAGTAAGGGAAATAAAAACAAAGGTAAACAAGCGGGACCTGATTAAATTTAAAAGCCTTTGCACAGCAAAGGAAACTATAGGCAAGGTGAAAAGACAACCCTCGGAATGGGAGAAGATAATAGCAAATGAAACAACTGACAAAGGATTAATTTCCAAAATATACAAGTAGCTCATGCAACTCAATTCCAGAATAGCAAACAACCCAATCAAAAACTGGGGAAAAGACCTAAACAAACATTTATCTAAAGAAGATATACAGATGGCTTCATGTCACATCACAAACACATGAAAAGATGCTCAACATCACTCATTATTCAGTTCAGTTCAGTTCAGTCACTCACTCGTGTCTGACTCTTTGCAATCCCATGAATCGCAGCACGCCAGGCCTCCCTGTCCATCACCAACTTCCGGAGTTTACTCAAACTCATGTCCTTCGAGTCAGTGATGCCATCCAGCCATCCCATCCTGTGTCTTCCCCTTCTCCTCCTGCCTCCAATCCCTCCCAGTATCAGAGTCTTTTCCAACGAGTCAACTCTTCGCATGAGGTGGCCAAAGTATTGGAGTTTCAGCTTTAGCATCAGTCCTTCCAGTGAACACCCAGGACTGAGAGAAATGAAAATCAAAAACTACAATAAGGTGTCACCTCTCACCAGTCAGAATGGCTGACATCAAAAAGTCTACAAACAATAAATGCTGGAGAGGATATGGATAAAAGGGACTGTTCTTGCACAGAATGTGGGAATGTAAGTTAATACAGCCACTGTGGAAGATGGTATGGAGATTTCTTTAGAAAAAAACTAGGAATAAAACCACCATATGATCCAGCAATCCCACTCCTAGGCATATACCCTGAAGAAACCAAAACTGAAAAAGACACATGTATCCCATTGTTCATTGCAGCACTATTTACAATAACTAGCACATGGAAGCAACCTAGAAGTTCATCGACAGATGAATGGATAAAGAAGCAGTGGTACATATACACAATGGCATATTATTCAGCCATAAAAAGGAATGTATTTGAGTCAGTTCTAACGAGGTGAATGATCCAAGAACCTATTATACAGAGTGTAGTAAGTCAGAAAGAGAAAGATAAATATCGTGTAATAATGCATATATGGGAGAAGACAATGGCACCCCACTGCAGTACTCTTGCCTGGAAAATCCCATGGACGGAGGAGCCTGGTGGGCTTCAGTCCATGGGGTCTTTAAGAGTCGGACATGACTGAGTGACTTCACTTTCACTTTTCACTTTCATACATTGAAGAAGGAAATGGCAACCCATTCCAGTGCTCTTGCCTGGAGAATACCAACAAGGTGGAGCCTGGTGGGTTCCCGTCTATGGGGTCACAAACAGTCGGACACAACTGAAGTGACTTAGCAGTGATGCATATATGGAATCTAGAAAAATAGTACTGAAGATTTTATTTGGAGAAACAGACATAGAGAATAAACTTATGGTCATAGGGAAAGGGGAGGAGAGGTTAAGACATATGCAAAGATAACGTGGAAACTTATATTACCATATGTAAAATAGATAGTTAATGGGAATCCGCTGTATGGCTCAGGAAATTCAAACTGGGGCTTTGTATCAACCTACAGGGGCAGGATGGAAAGGGAGATGGGAGGTAGGTTCAAAAGGGAGGGGATATATGTATATCTGTGGCTGATTCATGATGAGGTTTGACAGAAAACAACAAAATTCTATAAAGCAATTATCCTACAAATAAAAAATATTTTTTTAATAAGGGGATCAAATCAGATCAGTGGCTCAGTTGTGTCCAACTCTTTGCAACCCCATGAATCGCAGCACACTAGGCCTCTCTGTCCATCACCAACTCCTGGAGTTCAATCAGACTCACGTCCATCGAGTCAGTGATGTCATCCAGCCATCTTATCCTCTGTCGTCCCCTTATCCTCTTACCTGCAACCTTCCCAGCATCAGAGTCTTTTCCGATGAGTCAACTCTTCGCATGAGGTGGCCGGAGTACTGGAGTTTCAGCTTTAGAATCATTCCTTCCAAAGCAGTCCCAGGGCTGATCTCCTTCAGAATGGACTGGTTGGATCTCCTTGCAGTCCAAGGGACTCTCAAGAGTCTTCCCCAACACCACAGTTCAAAAGCATCAATTCTTCAGCCCTCAGCCTTCTTCACAGTCCAACTCTCATATCCATACATGACCACTGGAAAAACCATAGCCTTGATTAGACGAAACTCTGTTGGCAAAGTAATGTCTCTGCTTTTCAATATGCTATCTAGGTTGGTACTAACTTTCCTTCCAAGGATTAAACGTCTTTTAATTTCATGGCTGTAGTCACCATCTGCAGTGATTTTGGAGCCCAGAAAAATAAAGTCTGACACTGTTTCCACTGTTTCCCCATCTATTTCCCATGAAGTGATGGGACTGGATGCCATGATCTTCGTTTTCTGAATGTTGAGCTTTAAGCCAACTTTTTCACTCTCCATTTTCACCTTCATCAAGAGGCTTTTTAGTTCCTCTTCACTTTCTGCCATAAGGGTGTTGTCATCTGCATATCTGAGGTTATTGATATTTCTCCCGGCAATCTTGATTCCACCTTGTGTTCCTTCCAGTCCAGCATTTCTCATTATGTACTCTGCATAGAAGTTAAATTAACAGGGTGACAATATACAGCCTTGACGTACTCCTTTTCCTATTTGGAACCAGTCTGTTGTTCCATGTCCAGTTCTAACTGTTGCTTCCTGACCTGCATACAGATTTCACAAGAGGCAGATCAGGTGGTCTGGTATTCCCATCTCTTTCAGAATTTTCCACAGTTTATTGTGATCCACACAGTTAAAGGCTTTGGCATAGTCAATAAAGCAGAAATAGATATTTTTCTGGAACTCTCTTGCTTTTTCCATGATCCAGCAGATCTTGGCAATTTGACCTCTGGTTCTTCCGCCTTTTCTAAAACCAGCTTGAACATCAGGAAGTTCATGGTTCACATATTGCTGAAGCCTGGCTTGGAGAATTTTGAGCATTACTTTACTAGCATGTGAGATGAGTGCAATTGTGTGGTAGTCTGAGCATTCTTTGGCATTGCCTTTCTTTGGGATTGGAATGAAAACTGACCTGTTTCAGTCCTGTGGCCACTGCTGAGTTTTCCAAATTTGCTGGCATATTGAGTGCAGCACTTTCACAGCATATTCTTTCAGGATTTGGAATAGCTCAACTGGAATTCCATCACCTCCACTAGCTTTGTTCGTAGTGATGCTTTCTAAGGCCCACTTGACTTCACATTCCAGGATGTCTGGCTCTAGGTCAGTGATCACACCGTCGTGATTATCTGGGTCATGAAGATCTTTTTTGTACAGTTCTTCTGTATATTCTTGCCATCTCTTCGTAATATCCTCTGCTTCCGTTAGGTCCATACCATTTCTGTCCTTTATCGAGCCCATCTTTGCATGAAATATTCCTTTGGTATCTCTGATTTTCTTGAAGAGATCTCTAGTCTTTCCCATTCTGTTGTTTTCCTGTATTTCTTTGCATTGATCACTGAAGAAGGCTTTCTTATCTCTTCTTGCTGTTCTTTGGAACTCTGTATTCAGATGTTTATATCTTTCCTTTTCTCCTTCGCTTTTTGCTTCTCTTCTTTTCACAGCTATTTGTAAGGCCTCCCCAGACATCCATTTTGCTGTTTTGCATTTCTTTTCCATGGGGATGATTTTGATCCCTGTCTCCTGTACAATGTCACGAACCTCCGTCCATATTTCATCAGGCACTCTGTCTATCAGATCTAGTCCCTTAAATCTATTTCTCATTTCCACTGTATAATCATAAGGGATTTGATTTAGGTCATACCTGAATGGTCTAGTGGTTTTCCCTACTTTCTTCAATTTAAGTCTGAATTTGGCAATAAGGAGTTCATGGTCTGAACCACAGTCAGCTCCTGGTCTTGTTTTTGCTGACTCGATATACATATACATATAGCTGATTCACAATGTTGCAAGCAGAAACTAATACAGCATTGTAAAGTAATTATACTCCACTAAAAATGCATAAATAAATGATAGATGATGTAAAAAAATAAACCTGGGACTCTTTCTAAAAGAATTTATTCAGCAATTATTGCATTGCATGGGTCACTTTGTTTCTGCTAAATGACACATATCAAAATGAGGCACTTACCTTTTCACCAAGATAGGGATATAGGTATCTTTATCTTCCTTGATGACTAAATTTTAATGCAATGGCCCTGAGATCCTTGGGGTGGGGAAAATTGTGCTGATTGTAAAACTGGCAAGAGACTGGAAAAGATTTACTTCTCCAAGGCACAGAATTTACACTGGTGAATTTTAAAAAATGAATGCTGTAAAAAAGGGAGGTCAGAGGCCTCTGATCAGGAGGAAATCTGTTTAGTGTTCAGTCCGGCCTGGGGAAAGTGAAGGCCATCTTGCTCAGTATGTGTAAAAAGCCACGGCCTTTATCTCTATTCACATAGAAAACCTGGGGATGTCAAGGTCAAGAATTCACTTGTCACGCAGAAAGAACTCAGGCACCTGTTGTTCAGTAGCTCAGTAGTGGCTGATTCTTTGTGACCCCATGGACTGCAGTGTGCCAGGCTTTCCTGTCCTTCACTATCTCCCTGAGTTTCCTCAAACTAATGTCCATTGAGTCAGTGATGCCATTCAGCAATCTCATCCTCATTCACCCTCTTCACTTGCTCTCAGTCTTTCCTGTTATGAGTTTTTTCCAGTGATTTAGTTCTTCAAATCAGGTGGCCAAAGTACTGCAGCTTTGACTTCAGCATCAGTCCTCTTCAAGTAAAACATAGCTTGGTTTTTAACCACATCATGGATATTGCCACTTCTCTAATCCTCTGTCCTGGCTCCTCTTCCTGTCTTTGTCTCCAGAGTCCTCTGAGGAAGTCTGAGAAGTCTGTAATGAGAAATAAATAAATAGATCATTAAAATAACTGTGAGATAGTGAGAGCTTAGGACCATTTCCAAACTGTTGTCATTGTAATGGTGAAGTGAAAGCCAGGAAATAAAGGATTTGCTCCAGTTCAGCAAAGTGATTATGGAAACACAATGAGTATGCAGCTGCCTTAGGGAAACAGAGACCTGGGCAGAAAGAAAAATCAAGAGCCCAAGGGAATAGAAAGCCACAGAGCCATTGGCAAGGATCTCAGAAAGAAAAAAAGAAAGAAAAAAAAAACTAATACAGAATTTTCTGAGATGACAGTGGATTGAAGTTGCAAATCATCTCAAAGGTTTAGTTGGTATACTTAGGAAGTACTTAACAATAGTCCCTAAAATTTTAGAATGACAGCCTGCGAGAAGATGTACACAATTTCCAACACTAAACATACTCTGATTAGTTTCACCCAGAGAAATCTGTTACACATACAACCTACACATAGACCAGAGAAATGATCATCACCTTTTCTACCAATGGTGGTTAATACATTTCACAAAGAATCACAATAATAAGGAAAAAAAAAAAGTAACTTGAAATAGCCAAAGAAACCAATTTGATTATGACAGAGTTTTTGAGTGTCTTAGGAAAAGAAACATTAAATTGCATGTATTTTAAGCCACAATTGAAAAGAACAGGATATGCGTAATGCTGAACTGCATGATATTCCTGATAAATCTCTGCTTTGGGGAAAAGTAATTACTAATGCTCTTCTGAACTTTTGGTACCTGCTATTAACCCAGTGGGAAATTTTAAATTGTAACTTACCCTGAAGTCAACCACTCATAGAAATGAATGCATTTCTCCTTCTAACAGGAATAATAACATTCCTCTACTCCTTCTCTTGAGCGATAGGGGCTGAACATTGCATATAAATAGTATGTGTATTGTTTTCCTTTAAGTATTTTTTTTATTTGCTGTATTATTTCACTTAAACAAGTATAAAGTGGAAAAAATAGAGTAGGTATAATGTTTTCATTTTAAATTGTTGTTATTTTTACTTGTACTAAATGTAGAGTAAATACACTAAGGATCAGCAAAATATGTATTTGTAATCTTTTTACTTAGAACATTCACAAAAGAAGTACAAAGCAGTTTGAGTTTACTTTCAAATATTCCATTGTCTACTCATTGCCTCTTATTCCTGGCATAATGTTTTAGAATTTAAGACGTATGATGATATAAATCACACTTTGGGGAACAATTTTGAATTTATATCACTTTCTTGTTGAAAACTTAGGAGGAAACTAAGGAGTTATAATTTGGAGAAAATTGCACTTAGAATATCAGGCCATACATGATTTTAGGTTTAAGTAAAAAATGTTTCTGAAATCTCAGAGTTTTATGTATGCGCATGGGTGCACAGGTCTGAACGACAGTATTTCTTCATCTCAAACTATCAAGTGATGTTCCAAATGACACTGTACATGTCATACATGTACAATGACCCATAACATTGTTTTGCTTTTATTTTTTCCTAAAGTAGCTAATATCAAGTACATGCTCCAAAATTAATCTGTGGTATGGGCCTCTAGGTGGTGACTGATGGATGAATGTGGAAGTCACTGTTGTAGTGGAGGAGAACCAAAGGACTGAAGTCTTGGGAAGCTTTGATTTCATAACTTGGAATTTGCAACACAGAATTAAGTATTGAAAAGGATGTTGCATTTAGGCAGTTTATAGGAAATAAATAGACAAGAAAATTTTTGTTTGCCTCAATCTTTTCTCCCTTTTATTTATTCATAGAAATATACAAGGATGGCAAAAATATTTCTCAAGAAGTTTTGAATTAAAATTAATATCAGTTTCTGATATATGCATGATAATGTTCATGATACAATACATCAACTTACTCAAAAGGGAGATATTACTCTGAAAACATATACTTTACTATAAAAATGGGGGAAATCTTACGTGGGAATGCTAATTTCTTCTCTTTTGTTTCATCCTTATATAATTAATGTCATGAAATGTGTTGAACAGCAACTTTGGGAATATATCCCCAAGTTTCATAGGTACTGCTTAGGAGGTGATAAATTTGCTTAGTGCGACAAAAGACATCCTGCGAGAGCTCAATAAATACTTGTTGACTTGCTGACTAAAATAAAATATCCCCTTTCTCCTGAGAATCCAGTTGCTAAACAATTATTGAAAACATTCTAATTGCAATAATTCTAAAAATATGTTGCATTGGTAAAATTCCTCTTTATAGGCAGGAATCTTCATCAAAAATTTATGGTAGTTAAATTAAGTAGCCTATAAAACAGATCAAAAAGACTACTACATAGAGGCAATGGAAAAGAATAGGTTTTAATACAGTAATTCTATTCGGAAAATGCTCATTTTCAAACTGTTATTCTATTACTAGTGTACAAACAGGAATATGGGATTGACTTAAACATTTTACTCCTATTTATGTAAATTATGATAATCAAAGCACGTTGAAAATAAGATGCTAAAAAATTGCAACATTAAAATAACTTTTAACACCCCTCAGAGTCGCCCAATGAAAGAAAAAGAACATATGCAAAGCCATGATATAGTGAAACATATATAGTGAGGCATGAATAAATATTGGTACTTTTTAAAATTGTAAATCAACTTTATTGAGGCCTAATTTACATTTAAGAAATGACATCCATTTTAAGTGTATGTTTTTAATGATAAAAGCATATCATATACTATATTACCTGTATTCCTATGTACCAATCCTATCAAAGTAGAAAGCATTTTTATAACCTTCAAAACTTTTCCCATGTTTTTCCCCCCCAGTCCCAAGTAATAATTGACAGACTTTCTAAGACTATGTAAATGGAATTGAACAGTACAGATTTTTCTGCCTGGCTTGTTTTGCCCAGTATTATGGGGTCATAAATGCTTTGGAATATATGAGTAGTTCACAGCTTTCCATTGCTAAATAGTAGTCCAATATCCTGAAGTTTTTCTTCAGACATTCAGCTGTGTCTGACTCTTTATGATCCTGTGGACCGCAGCATGCTAGTCTCTTCTGTCATCCACTATCTCCTGGAGTTTGCACAAATTCATGTCCATTATTCACTGATGCTATCTAAGCATCTCATGCTCTGTTGTTCCCTTCTCATTTTGCCTTCAGCCTTTCCCAGTATCAGAGTGTTTCCCAATGAGTTGGCCCATCACATCAGGTGGCTAAAGTATTGGAGCATCAGCTTCAGCAGCAGTCCTCTCAGTGAATATTCAGGGTTGATTTCCTTTAGAATTGACTGGTTGATCTTGCAGTCTCTCAACAACGGACTGTTAACTGAGCATCATTTCCGCTTTGGCACAGCCACATCATTCTTTCTGGAGCTATTATTAATGACCTCCACTCTTCCCTAGTAGCATATTAGACACGTTCCAACCTTGAGGGCTTATCTTCTGGTGTCCTATCTTTTTGAATTTTCATTCTGTTCATGGTATTCTCATGCAAGAATATTAGAATGAGTTGCCATTTCCTCCTCCAGTATCAGTTCAGTCTCTCAGCTGAGTACAACTCTTTGCCACGCCATGGACTACAGCACACCAGGCTTCCCTGTCCATGACCAAATCTCAGAGCTTGCTAAAATTCATTTCCATCGAGTCAGTGGTATCATCTAGCCATCTCATCCCATTTCCCCTTCTCCTCCTGCCTTCAATCTTTCCACATGCCTCATTGCCCTCCTCTTCCCCCACCCCGCAAAAAAAATAAGAGATCTAGTCCCTTGAATCTATTTCTCACTTCCACTGTGTAATCATAAGGGATTTGATTTAGGTCAAACCTGCATGGTCTAGTGGTTTTCCCTACTTTTTTCAATTTAAGCGTCAACTTGGCAATAAGGCTATTTTTCTTATAGCCTTTATTAAATACAATATAAGTTAGCATGAACATCTAAGAATTAATTATCACAGTTAAGCAGAAGTGGACTCATTTCAGCACAACATCTTGTGTCTATAGACTCTCAGAAATAATAATAGACAGTTGGGTTCTTTGGTAATGAAAGCAGCTGGGAAAGGTTTGTCTTCCTTTGAAACAGAAAATTTTACTTCCCTTACTCCTGTCCTGCAGAGGGCATGCATTGGCTTTCTCAGGCTGCTGTGAAAATTATCACCAGGATAATTTAGGGGAGATTTTTATGTTTACCTAAGTTTAATAGTTTGTGAGTAGCTTCAATGTAGATGACATTTACTGAGGTTGAAAAGGTTCTCCACTTTGAAGACCCCAACTTGTCACTGAGAACTAACATTTTTCTTTCATCTGTGCATTTGCTCTGAAACCAAGAGGTTATCAGTGGAGTACTAAGCTGATCATACCACAAGAATGAAAAAGAGAGAGAAGCTAAAAATGGACGGCAGAGGATAAGATGGTTGGATAGCACCTCTGGCTCAATAGACATGGGTTTGAGCAAAGTCCAGGAGATGGTTAAAGACAGGGAAGCCTGGTATGGTGCAGTCCATGGGGCCACAAAGAGTGTCCCATGTCTATAGACATGGGGACATGACTGAGTGACTGAACAGCCAAAGCTTAAATTATAATATAATGTTTTTTCATCACTACCTATGTTTTGTTTTCTTTTTAACCAAACCATAGGTGCTGGAAAAAATGGTCAATACAGAATACTCATACTACATACACACAATGCACACAGGGGACAACACGTTTATTTGTATCAATTGTTTAAAACTCTATACTATAGATTTTCAGAGATTAAATTTACATCTTAACTAAAAAATGCTTTTAATGCAAAAAAAAAAAAAAAAAAAGCTATTATGGTCAAGTAAGGAGCTCAAAAGGGCTTCCCAAGTGGCTTAGTGTGTAAAGAAAGTAAAAGTAAAAGTCACTCAGTTTATCCTAGTCTTTGAGACCCCGTGGACTATACAGTCCGTGGGATTCTCCAGTCAAAAGTACTGGAATGGGTAGCCATTCTCTTCTTCAGGGGATCTTCCCAACTCAGGGATGGCATCAGGGTCTCCTACATTGCAGTTGGATTACACACCAGCTGAGCTACCAGGGAAGCCTATCCATCTGTAATGCAGGAGACACAGGAGACGTGAGTTCGATGCTGCATTGGGAAGACTCCCTGGAAGACAGCATGGCAACCCACTGTAGTATTTTTGCCTGGAGAATCCCACAGACAGAGGAGCCTGACAGGCTACAGTCCACAGGGGTACAAAGAGTCAGACACAGCTGAAGTGACTCAGCACACACAGGCAAGTAGTTTAAAAACTACATTTACCAGATTGATGCCAAGGCTAGGTACATAAACCAAGTATTTTTAAAATAAATAATGTTTCTAATATAGAATCTGTTCAAATTTGGATATTTTACAGAAATGTATATTTTTTATAGAAGTATATTTATTTTACATAATAATCATTCATTTGGATAATGTCATTCATATGTATGTTTAGCTTGATATTAATTATATTCTCTACTTAAATGTACATTTGAATTGTAAGATTCTAGAGGGTCATCATTTATCTAGTAATAATGATAAGCAAAAATTATGGATTAATTGAAATTATAAGAAACATTTCTGTAAAATATAATTCAAAATATTCAAGCATGAAATGGCAGTACTAACAGGAGGATTTCCAGCAAAATCAGTTAATTAGCCCTGAATCATGATGTTACTATCTTTGTGCATGATTCTTTAGCTGTGAACTGTCTGTAGACTGCATGTAAATGATGAAAAGAGTCTGATAGCCTTGACATATATTCAGCTTAATCTAAGATGCAACTGTTCTTATCTTTGTCACTGATGATAGTAAAGTGAAAAAATATTTTTAGTTATATTATAAAATACAGCTATTAACTCATTAATTATTCAAATCACACATTTTTTTATTTAGTCTAGATTATGCAATTTAAGAGAGAGTATTGAGATATTAACTATATATTAATTATAATTATTTTCAATTAATTTTGAAAAATAACCATTTGTTAATTTGAATAAATGGGGATTGTCCTGTGAAAATATTGAGAGAAACTATAATCCTCCAGGAAAGTGAAAGTGATAGTCACTCAGTAATGTCCAACTGTTTGAGATCCATGGACTGTACACTGTCAGCCTTTGTCCATGGAATTTTCCAGGCAAGAATACTGCAGTGGGTAACCATTCCCTTCTTTAGTGAGTCTTCTTGACCCAGGGATCAAAGATGGTTCTCCTTCATTGCAGGCAGATTCTTTACCATCTGAGCCACATGGGAAGTCCATAACCCTCTTTGCATATTTTAAAAAAAATTTAGTGCTTTATTTCAAGTATATACCAATGCTAATGTGATGTGAAATCTTGATGTGAAATTGTTTAAACAGCATAATATTAAAGATCATAAACAAAATACATAAATATAAGACAGTAATTACTTTTCTAATTTATTGCCTTCTTTATTGTTCCCTATGCCTGGTAATTAGCCTAAGTTTAGTTCCAAAATAAATAAAACATTTTCAAACATATTTGGTAATACCCCAGCTACTCAGTTCACTTTCTTCTATCTCCATAAAAATTAGGGTGAATGTTTCATTTTCCTGTCAGTTCAGTCCAGTCAGTTCAATTCAGTCGATCGGTCGTGTCCGACTATTTGTGACCCCATGAATCACAGCACACCAGGCCTCCCTGTCCATAACCAACTCCCGGAGTTCACTCAGACTCATGTCCATCGAGTTGGTGATGCCATCCAGCCATCTCATCCTCTGTCGTCCCCTTCTCCTTCTGCCCCCAATCCCTCACAGCATCAGGGTCTTTTCCAATGAGTCAACTCTTTGCATGAGGTGGCCAAAGTGTTGGAGTTTCAGCTTCAGCAT
>NW_011495086.1:8642497-8653881 GCF_000754665.1 Bison bison bison | reverse complement strand
CATGACCACAGGAAAAACCATAGCCTTGACTAGATGGACCTTTGTTGGCAAAGTAATGTCTCTGCTTTTCAATATGCTGTCTAGGTTGGTCATAACTTTCCTTCCAAGGAGTAAGCATCTTTTAATGTCATGGCTTCAATCACCATCTGCAGTGATTTTAGAGCCCCCCAGAAAATAAAGTCTGACACTGTTTGCACTGTTTCCCCATCTATTTCCCATGAAGTGATGGGACTTGATGCCATGATCTTAGTTTTCTGAATGTTGAGCTTTAAGCCAACTCTCTCACTCTCCTCTTTCACTTTCATCAAGAGGCTTTTTAGTTCTTCTTCACTTTCTGCTATAAGGGTGGTGTCATCTGCATATCTGATGTGATTGATATTTCTCCTGTCAATCTTGGTTCCAGCTTGTGCTTCTTCCAGCCCAGGATTTCTCATGATGTACTCTGAATATAAGTTAAATAAGCAGGGTGACAATATACAGCCTTCAGGTACTCCTTTTCCTCTTTGGAATCAGTTTGTTGTTCCATGTCCAGTTCTAACTGTTGCTTCCTGACCTGAATATAGGTTTCTCAAGAAGCAGGTCAGGTAATCTGATATTCCCATCTCTTTCAGAATTTTCCTCAGTATATTGTGATCCACACAGTCAAAGGCTTTGGCATAGTCAATAAAGCAGAAATAGACATTTTTCTGGAACTCTCTTGCTTTTTCCATGATCCAGCGGATGTTGGCAATTTGATCTCTGGTTCCTCTGCCTTTCCTAAAACCAATTTGAACATCTGGAAGTTCTTGGTTCACGTATTGCTGAAGTCTGGCTTGGAGAATTTTGAGTGTTACTTTACTAGAATGTGAGATGAGTGCAATTGAGAGTTAGTGAGCATTCTTTGGCATTGCCTTTCTTTGGGATTGGAATGAAAACTGACCTTTTCCAGTTGTGTGGCCGCTGCTGAGTTTTCCAAATTTACTGGCATATTAAGTGCAGCACTTTCACAGCATCTTCTTTCAGGATTTGGAATAACTCAACTGGAATTCCGTCACCTCCACTAGCTTTGTTCGCAGGGATGCTTTCTAAGGCCCACTTGACTTCACATTCCAGGATGTCTGGCTTTAGGTGAGTGATCACACCATGGTGATTATCTGGGTATTAAAGGTCTTTTTTGTACAGTTCTTCTGTATATTCTTGCCACCTCTTTTTAATATCATCTGATTCTGTTAGGTCCATACCATCTCTGTCCTTTATTGAGCCCATCTTTGCATGAAATGTTCCCTTAAGTCTTCATAGAACCATTCAAATTCAGCTTCTCTAACATTAGTTACTGGAGCATAGACTTGGATTACTATGCTATTGAATATTTCGCTTGCAAACGGACAGAGATCATTTCATTATTTTTGAGAATGCACCCAAGTATTGCATTTTGTACTCTTTTGTTGACTATAATGGCTGCTCCATTTCTTCAATAGAGTCTTGCCCACAGTAGTAGATATAATGGTCATCTGAATTAAATTCACCCATTCCAATCCATTTTAGTTAACTGATTCCTAAAATATTGATGTTTACTCTTTCCATCTTCTGGTTGACCACTTCCAATTTACCTTGATTCATAGACCTAACACACCAGGTTCCTATGCAATATTGTTCTTTATAGCATTGGACTTTACTTTCACCACCAGATGCATCCACCATTGGGCATTGTTTCCACTTTGTCTCAGCCTCTTCTTCCTTCTCGAGCTATTTCTCTGCCCTATTCCAGTTTCATATTAGACGCCTACCAACCTGGGGAGTTCATCTTGTCTTTTTTTTCTTCTTTTTCATACTGTTTTTAGGGTATGAAACAATATTCTAGCACCAATGGACTCTGGTGTTTCACCAGGATTATGTCCATTTATCATCTGTATAATTGCTACCTGAAGGCAGACTATGCTGCATGCTACATCGCTTTATTCACATCTAACTCTGTGCAACCTCATGGACTGTAGCCTACCAGGCTCCTCTTTTCTGGGGATTCTCCAGGCAAGAATACTGGAGTGGGTTTTCATGCCCTCCTCCAGGGGATTGTCCCGACGCAGGGATCAAACCTGTGTCTCTTGTGTCTTGCAGGTATATTCTTGACCACTAATACAATCTGCCTTAGAGAAGACTAAACTCTGTCAAAGAGTAGAAACTTAAAAAAAGAAGTGTGTCTTACAAGAGTATTGGAGTGGATAGACATTCCAGGGGATTTTTCCCAACCCAGGAATTGAACCTGGGTCTCCTACATCACAGCCAGATCTTTTACTGTCTGAACCACAAGGGAAGCCCTTTCAAAATAAATGGTGTGTTTAATTCTAAGATATCTGTTATGAGTTTAGAGATGAGAGTTTGCTTTTCTTTGGGAGTTCATAGAAAAATATCCCCATTGAAAGCTCCCAGGACTGCACATACCAAAGCTAAAGAAAACTTAACCAAGTATGAGTAAGGCAGAGGAGACTTGGAAATCAGAGAATAAAAATTGTTTGATGACATTCCAATCAGGCAAACACATGTATGATTAATCAGCACCCATTTCTCTTCTCCAACCTGGTATACAAAGTCCAGAAGCCTGAAAAGAAGAAGATAAGAAATTCCATCTGATTATTATACTAGGTAGGTACTGCTCATAGAGCCGCCTTATTTCTGATCCATTTTCCTTAGTGGCTTCCCTGGTAACTCAGTTGGTAAAGAATTTGCCCTCAATGCAGGAGACTCCAGTTTGATTCCTGGGCCAGAAAGATCTGCTGGAGAAGGGATAGGCTACCCACTCCAGTATTCTTGGGCTTCCCTTATGGCTCAGCTGATAAGGAATCTGCCTGCAATGAGGGGTATCCAGTATTCTGGCTTGGGGAATTCCATGGACTGTATAGTCCATGGGCTTGCAAAGAGTCGAACAAAACTGAGCAACTTTCACTTTCACTTTCTTTTACTCCCTTAGTGGAAATTCTTTTTTTTTTTTTCTTTACTTTTATTTATTTTATTTTTTAACTTTACAATATTGTATTGGTTTTGCCATATATCAACATGAATCCGCCACAGGTATACATGTGTTCCCCATCCTGAACCCTCCTCCCTCCTCCCTCCCTGTACCATCCCTCTGAGTCATCCCAGTGCACCAGCCCCAAGCATCCAGTATCATGCATCGAACCTGGACTGGAGACTCGTTTCATATATGATATCATACATGTTTCAATGCCATTCTCCCAAATCATCCCACCCTCTCCCTCTCCCACAGAGTCCAGAAGACTGTTCTATACATCAGTGTCTCTTTTGCTGTCTTGTATACAGGGTTAGAGAGTGTCTTGTTAGGTTTAGAGACTGGATGAAAATGGACTGTAGCCCATCAGGCTCCTCTGTCCATGGAATTTCCAAGGCAAGAATGCTGAAGTGGGTTGCCAGTCCCCTCTCCAGAGGATCTGCTCGACTCAGAAATCAAACCCAGGCTCCTGCATTGCAGGCAGATTCTTTACCTTCTGAACCACCAGCGAAGACCCCCAAAAATAATGCATCAAAAGGCAAATTGTTTATGGCTGGAGAATCAGATGGTTACATGAAAAATCTAGAAACTGAATAAGTTGGCTGTTCAACCGTTGTCCTGTTTTTCACCTTCTTGCCCCTTGCTGTGGAGCTCATCTTGCTTTGTTGGTGATTCCACCTGTGCTAGGGGTAATCATAGTGAGAAATAAAATAATGCAAATAATAGAAGGATGTAGATATTCAGCCAATATATAAGTCTATTTTCAAAAACTCAGAGACCTTGAGGAAAATAACACTTTCATACCATCATGCTGCTTTGCAGATAAGCATTACTGTTTGGAAGGGCACCTTAAGATTTTCCATGGGAGGGACATAAAATAAAGTTAAACTTGATTTGCTGTACAGAGGGTTTGTCGTGAAGGACTGTGTCTGGCAAATTTTGTAATTCTAATAGTTTCCCATTAATTTCCTCTTCTATGGAAACATTAAGCTTCCTGTGTGCGCCATTCACAAAGCAAATGGATGTAAGGCAAATACAACTTTGATGTGAAACACAGCCTTATCTAACTTAATTTCCACATGGCAAGAGAGAGAATTCATAGACAGAAAATACTCTGCTCAAATGTTGAACAGGACAATCACTTTCCCAGATGGAAAATAGATTTCTACTGGGGTTGAATAGAGGAAAGGGTAGAGAAAAGATCTTTCTCAAGCAGTGGTTAAAAAAAAAAAATTTAAAAAATGATCACGGACTTCTTCGGCAGTCCAATGGTTATAACACTGCTTCCAATGCAGGAGCAGGGGCTCAACTAAGATCCCGTGGGCCAAGCAGCACAGTCCAAAAAAAAAAAAACAAACCCAAGAAAACATATGATCATGAGACACATCTGAGACAAGGATTAACATTTCAAATTATTTTCCATATACAAATTATAATTAGGATGGAATGGAGGATAGCTTCTAAGTCTGAGTTATAAGAAATATTCATCATTTTGAAAGAAGAAAGTAACCTTTTGGTTAGCATATTTAAAGAAAGTTTTAGAAAGAAATAGAACCTAAAAAGGATGAGTAGTCAACATTTTGGAAAGGTAGAAAGAAAAGTTAGGACCATCTGTGTAGGATTAAATTTATGATTTCATTTTTAGCTGGGAGAATATGCATAAAATTGTAAAAAATAAATAGATACATTTGGCTGTTTTGGGAATAAAATTGACTTAGAATGTAACAGTCCTGGAAATGGACAAGCTGGGGCTCTAGATTTGGAAAATATGGATAAATTCCTAGGTGCTACCTATGTGTTTCTGGAAAATCATTTATCTTACCTAATCCTCTTCTTCTTCATTTATATAATAAGGATAATGACTATCTATTAAGTAAAATGGACAATAATTATTGCAATACCTTTCAAATAAGAACTCAAGCACTCAAAACACCATAGTTTGTTACTATTTCTTAATGAAAATTCTTGGATTTTCATAATTTAACCTTTATTTCATTGACAATAAAGAATAATAATAAATTTTTTCAAGCTAGCAATTGAAGTAGTCAGTTTTGATCTCTAATGAAAAATTTCATGTCTCTAATGAGAAGTGTGAAACTGAGTAGAGAATGGATGATATAGTCAGTTTGTGGCCTTGAAAACATAGAACGACAGTGTTCCTATTAACAAATTTTAGGTAATATCCTGATTATTGGAGGAGGAAATGGCAACCCATGCCAGTATTCCTGCCTGGAAAATCCCATGGATAGAGAAGCCTGGCAGGATACAGTCCATGGGGCCACAAAGTCAGACACAATTGACTGAGTATGCACACACACACACACACACACACACATACGTCCTGAAGATTAGTGTAGGAAAAACTATGGAAACTATATTTTTTTTTGAATGACACTTATAGGTCTAAAAATATTTTAATACTTTTTCATTTTATTCACCAAAACTTATAAAATTGATGTATGAAATATTTGTCCCATTAGTTTAAGATTTATTTCGGAGAACTTTACCATTTATTTAAGAATTTTTTACTATTTTAACAGTGTAGTGAAAAATTTGAAATGTTGAAATAACTGCATACTTTCAGTACAATCCAGAGAATAAATAAATATTTTAGTTCTCAAGTGTAAATCTATTGATTAAAAAATGTGTAACTATAAGAAACAAGAATCTGAAATTTATTTTAAATATAAAATAATATTAGGCATCAGAAGTTGTTTTTAAGACCATCTCAGAAATTACAGATAGAAAATTAAAGGCTAGTTGGTTTACCCTAAGTGAAATCAATATAAATATTGTCAAGAGAATATAAATATTTGCCAACATTAAATAAAATGGAATTAAATGTAAATAATATGCAAAAATGCAAAATAGTACATACTGTATGTTCTACATGATTCCATTTATACAAGGTTCAATTTTAACAAATCTAAATTACAATGTCAGAAGCTAAGATTATTAAGCTCCTCTGATACTAGTGTTTTGTCTCTGAAGATATTATTTCTCTTGTTGCCAGTTGACTTTGTTAGGTTTTAATACAAGGAAGTCACTGAAGGAGAATGGAAGACAGGAAGAAGCAGAAAGGACTTACTCCATCCTATTTGTTTGCTTTCCTATGAGACTAGCCACAGAGATGGTTCTTCACCTGTGCAATGGCTGTAAGTTAACACCTTCAGTTTTTGGTTTTTTTTTTGTACTTCCATTAACAGAACTTTCCTATATATGGGGAAAAGGTTATATATATATATATGATGGAGGTGGACAAACCCCCAGATTTGCATTCAGAAAGCTGGATACCCAAGAAAGCCCATGTCTGAGTTCCAACATGAGTCCAAAGGACTGATACCCAGGAGATCCAAGGGTGTAGCTGGGACAGCTGATGTTTCAATTTGAGTCTGAAGGCAGAAAAAGACTAATATCCCAGTTCAAGGAAGTCACATGGGAGGAATTCCCTGTTTCTCAGGTTTTTTGTTCTGATCAGATGTTTAACTAATTGTATGAATTCCGCCCACACTGAGAAAGGCAGTCAGCTTTCCTCAATCTATTAGCTTAAATGTTGTTTTTGTTGTTTAGTCACTAAGTCATGTCCAACACTTTTTTGCAACCCTAAGGACGGACTATAGCCTGCCAGCCTTCTCTGTCTATGGGATTTCTCAGGCAAGAGTACTGAACTGGGTTGCCATTTCTTTCTACAGGGGATCTTCCTGACCCAGGAATCAAATCTGTGTCTCCTGTATTGTCAGGCAGATTCTTTACCAGTGAGCCACCAAGGAAGCCCCCACTTAAATGTTAAGCTCATCCAAGTATTCTTACAAAACACTCAGCATTGTATTTGACCAACATCTAGCCATTCCATGACCTAGTCAAGTTGACAGTTTAAATGAAATGATATATCTATCCAAGTTTCTAGATTCTAATACCCCTAAACTTTCTTCTTTGTCACAGCAAGGAGGTACTTCTTCCCGAAGTTATTATTTCAGTATTCTCTGTGTCCCTGTTTCATATTTCTTTGTCCAACAGCTTATATATTCCATCCTCACATTAACCTCTCAAAATTGAAATAACTAGCTTAACTTCTGCTTTTTTCATAGAACCTGGTTAGGTCAGCATATGGTCTCGAGAATGGTACCAGCAAACAGACCCTTAAAAATGAGAATTCACAATTCATTTGCATATATCCTTGCATCTGATATCAGTTATATAGATGATGAAAAGTGAAATAATAGCAATTAGTGACATGTAGGAGTATTATGAATAATTAATTCCAAACAAGAGTTTTTATGACCAAATGACTGTTGCATTTGTTTTTCATGGTAAGAAGAATAAATACCAGGCCTGTGAAATGGAATAGCTTTTTCTGACCACCCTGAAAACCTGGAAGTCAGGACAGTGGCTCCCTGTAGGGATTGCATTTGTGAGGAGACATGAAGAGAATTGCAGAGATTTTATAAAATATATTTTCTTAACCTGATTAACAGATTAAAATATTAAATAAAATAAAATATTAAATATTTAACAGATAAAAATATTCATTCCCTTTGTAAAAACTTATCAAGAAATAAAATTGTTTATGCACTATTCTTTTTGTCCTGTCATATCTCAATAGCATTTTCCAAAAAATGTGGGATATAATACTAAATAGAAGACCATGTTGAGGACAATTTGAATATAAAAAATAATCATGACACTAATAAATTATAGCAAATTGAATTAACTAAAAAATTAATTGAATCCATGAAAAGAGAGAGAGAAAAGAGTGGAGAAAGTTAATAAATGTATAGCAAATAACATTTTAAAAAATCACCATTTTTTAGGTAATTTAAAGCAAAGATTATCAAGCAAACATTCAGGCAAAAATAATAAAGATATGCTAAATTCATAGTGTGAATGTTTTTGAGGAACAGACCACTTATACAGTTTCAGAAAATCACCTTATAATTTATTTTTAATTGTACCTTAAAATATATCTTAATAAGAATGAAATCTATTATTCTCCTCCTTTTGATCAAATTTTGATCAAATTTTCTGTCAATACTGAACAACTTCCTAGAATGTCATAAAGCAGGAGTGAAAGGCATCATCTATTTAATGCTCTTCCCAGAAATTACTGACCAGAATGAAGTCAAAGACAGAGATAAATTGTCAATGTAAGACATATTCTAGGGTAACTGGTCTGGACTCTTCAAAAGTTGAAGGCCATAATAGAGAGAAGCAGTGGGAATGGTTTAACCTGAAGGGGTTAAAAGAGATTTTATAGAAATTTGCAATGTATGAGACTGAACTGAAAAATTAAAAGATAAAAGAGAAATGGTGAAGCCAGCCTGGGATTTTCTTTGATTGTACTGTTGTATCGCTATTGATTTCGAAAGTAATTTGTAGTAATTTTGTTATGGTTACATAGAAACTAATGTCCTTTTTTTCTGAAAGATACTTGTCAGATAATTTAGGAATGGAAGGTCTTGACATCTACAATGATTTAGCAAAAAGTAAAATGGAAATCGAACAGGTTTGGAAAGATTTTAATATTTGATGCATCTATTTGAAGCATGTTGTATACATTTTAAATAAAATGGAATAAAAATAGCTTAATTAAAATGCATACACACATATTCTTTTTCATCAGGGTTTTTTCAAAATTCCATGCATAGTAAAGATAGAAAATATTAATTTATTAATTAATAAAAGAAAAATACCTTTAAAACCAATATTTTAATTTCATAAACTTCTCAGAATCTTCATACTTTACAAGTATCCTAAAGTGTACACATATGCTTCTCTGGTAAATATCACCACAAATTTTCTCACCTTAAAAAAAAAAAATGTGATAGAATGAAATACAGAACTAAGAAAACTACATTAGTCCTTTTAACTAATTTTAGCCTGGTGTTAAAAATGCAAATATTTGTAATAAATAAGAATTTTTTTCTGCTAAGCTTTATATTTGACTTCTTTACCATGACTTGATTTTTTTTTCTTTACATTATCATTTTTAGAGGGAATTCCTTGTAAATATAACAGTGGATTGGCTTAACTTTTGGGTATTTCTACCAATAGTGTCAATATTTGAATTTCAGATTTATATACAGGCTAATATATCATAGAAAAATATTAGGAAAAAGCAAATAGCAAAGTGAAACTGAGTATATAAATTGAGAACTTAAATGATCCATTTATTATACTGAAAGTGTTATAACTCATTTTAAGAAGTTACTCCTATGTTGAAAATTAAACTTTTCACGTGCTACAGAATTGCAAATGGATAAACAGAACATCAAAAAAAAATTTAAAACAAACAAACAAAAAGTAATGACAATGGATTTCCCTTGTCCAGTGGTTAAGACTGTGGTTCCACTGCAGAAAGCATGTTTGATCCCTGGTCAGGGAAAGACCACAGGCCGTGTGGTGCTGCCAAAAGAAAAAAAGAAGAAACAAAAAAGTTAAATCAGCATTTGATGCTTCTCTTTGCAAGTAAATTAAAATGAAATGTTTATTAAATTTAATGTTTATTTTTTATCTCATTAGGATGTGGTTACAAATGACCATTACTCTCACTAGAACAATAAGATCAGCCATTATAAGTTAAAAGTCATAACCCTCTCCTTCCTGTCAGAGCATTAAACATAAGAAAATCTAAATAAAGTCCAAATAATGAATTGTCTTTTGTAGGACAAGCGTTCCCGAGTTATGTTCATTCTGGAAACATAACAGAATAATAAGTGAACACACAGGGAAAAGAAGAAAGACAAGAAAAAGAAACACAGAGACACTTAATGGCCAAATGTAAGCCAGCAAGATGAAGTAGGATTCTCAGCATCTCCAGTCACTAAGTGAGTCTCCTCCTACATGCAAATACATATCCTGACCATCTTCAGCAAGTATAATAAATTTGAAGAGGATGCCAATAGCTGGGAACCAGGAAGTAGAGTTGAAACAGGTGTCCGAAAAGATATAAAGGGCATCCCAGGGTAAAAGCAGCTACCTGAGACTCAGTACTTTGGGCAGAAAAGGAGGACACAGACATATACTCCCTGAAAAAGAATGGCCTACACAGTCAGCCAACTACCTAATAAAAGCCATGGACCAGAAAGTGTGGTAAGAAGAAGGAAATGAAAAATCTAAAAATTGGGACAGGAGTAGAGGATATAGAAAACATCAACAGAAACAACCACCCCACTCCCCAAAAAAACAAAAACAAACAAAAAAATCTTGGCACCGGGTTGCAAAAAAAAAGGAACCGCCCCATAATAGAGAATAATTATATCAGAACTGTAAATCAGCATAAGATACTTAGATTTCATTAGATCCAATTTCTACTGAAGATAGGGCTTAATTATGCCCTCAAAATGTTTGAAGTTAGTGAACTGAATCTAACAATAGCTATAAAAAATTCAGATGTTTCTAAGCTACTGACTATATATTGGTCATGCACGCTAACATCTAGATAGGGTATGAGGTATGCTTTTTTCTGCAAATTATATTATTTGTATCATCATCCAGTATTTTTTTTGTTTTGTTTTGTTTTAGACAGTGGCCCACATACAAAGAAGATTGTACAATTACCAAGTACCATAAACACATACCCACAATCAAGAGAAAAATGTACTGATGGAAAAAGATTTTGGGGTAATAAAAATCTTTAAAGTATGAAAAATATAAAATAAAGCACCTCCTGGAAAAATGATAAATGCATAAAAGATAGTGATTTTTCAATGTAGAAATGACAAGTTATAAAAAGAAGCAAATGGAAATATTAGAACTGAAAAATTTCATAATGTTAGTAAAAGCATTCCATCAGTAAATTCACAGTGGGTTAGATGCAACAGAAGAGAAAGTAGATCAGCCAACTTAAAGCTAGTTTCTACATTATGTCAATGAAGAGGAATTAAAAACAATTCAGTAAATGTAAACAGAATATCCAAGATCTGTAGAAAATATCAATTGTTCTAATATGCATGTGATTGGAGACCCAGGAGGAGAGCAGAGTGAAAACTGGATACAAGACATATTTGGAGAGACAGTGGCCAAGAATTTTTCCAAAATGTTGTTAGTGCCTCAACTCAAGGATCCAAGAAGCTCACTTTATTCAAAATAGGATAAATACAAATAAAATGAGGTACATCAAAATCAAAAGGCTGAGAGCTAAATATAAAAAGGAAATCATAGAAATTGTTGGGCTTGGGGGGAAGGACACATTAAAAAGAATGAAATAAAAAAAAAAATGTTACCTAAAGTTCCATCAGAGCAAAAGCAAAGAAAGAAGACTATGTGCTGAAATCAAAATAAGCTGTAAACCTAGGAACTTATACCCTGGAAAAAGATAACCATAAAAAAAATGAAGACAAACTAAATAAATTTAAAAAATGTAACTTAACTTGTCTCAACTAGAACTTTATTACAGTATATA
>NW_011495086.1:8624084-8642397 GCF_000754665.1 Bison bison bison | reverse complement strand
AGTGAGCAGGAGAAAGATGAATGAGTAAATCACACAATCCAGTTCAGTCATTCAGTTGTGTCCAACTCTTTGTGACCTCATGGGATGCAGCACGTCAGGCTTCCCTGTCCATTACCAACTCCCAGAGTCTGCTCAAACTCACGTCCATCGAGTTCATGATGCCATCCAACCAGCTCATCCTCTGTCATCCCCTTCTCCTCCTGCCTTCTATTTTTCCCAGCAACAGGGTCTTTTCCAATGAGTCAGTTCTTCGCATCAGATGGCCAAATTATTAGAGCTTCAGCTTCAGCATCAGTTCTTCCAATGAATATTCAGGACTGATTTCCTTTACGATTAACTGTTTGGACATGACTAAGTGACTGAACTGAACCAATTTCCTTTTGAACTTGTTGGACTTGAGTCTCAGTTCCAAACTGTGTGCTGGTAGAAAACTTTCTTCAGGTCTTCACTCTGCAGAACTTACAGAACATTCTGGCTACATTTCCAGGTAAGTAGCAAGACTGCTCACAGTATAGAAGCCATAGTCTCTTTATAACCTAATCTTTGCCCTCAGCTTTGTTGACATATGGTTGACATGTAATATTGTGTGTGATTAAACTGTAAACTATTTTCATATACTTATATGAAAAAATACTTATCACTGTGATTTTTTTCAAAACCTTCATAATGTCATATGATTACTTTTTTTGAAGAAAACATTTTAAAATATATATTAAAATAGAGTCACAGAATGTGTTAATATTATAACTTGGAAGTTTTTACTCTTTGACAAATATCTCTTTGTATCTCCCCAATCCCAGCCCCTGGTAACTGTCACTCTACTCTATTCTCTGAACATTTTTTTTATTATTATTATTCCACATATAAGTGAGATAATACAGTATTTGTTATTCTTAGTCTGACTTAATCCACTTATCATAGTGCCCTCAAGGAATTCCATGCTCTGGATAATGCCAGGATTTCCTTTCTTCCTTCTCATATTCAATAGTACTTCATTGAATGTATGCACAGCAAGGGTGTTGTGTGGTAAAGAATCTGCCTGCAATGCAGGAGACAGGGGTTCTATCCCTCAGTTGGGAAGATGCCCCAGAGGAGGACATGGCAATCCATTCCAGTATTCTTGCTGGGAAAATCCCATGTACAAAAGTAAGGGTGTTTCATCAAAACATTTACTACACTAAAGCCTTTGACTCTGTGGATCACAACAAACTGTGGATAATTCTGAAACGTGGGAATACCAGGCCACCTTACCTGTCTTCTGAAAATCCTGTATATGGGTCAAGAAACAACAATTAGAACTGGACATGGTACAACAGACTGGTTCAAAATTGGGAAAGGAGTACATCAAGGCTGTATATTGTCATTCTGCTTATTTAACTTACATGCTGGATGAATCACAAACTGGAATTAAAATTGCCAGGACAAATATCGACAACCTCAGGTATGCAGATGATACCACATTAATGGCAGAAAGTTAAGAGGAACTAAAGAGCCTCCTGATAAGGGTGAAAAAGGAGAGTGAAAAATCTGGCTTGAAACTCAGCATTCAATAAACTAAGATCATGGCATCTGGTCCCATCATTTCATAGCCAAACGAAGGGGAAAAATTAGAAGTAGTGACAGATTTTATTTTCTTGGGCTCAAAATTCACTGCAGGCCATGACTGCAGTCAGGAAGTTCAAAGACGCCTGCACCTTGGAATGAAAGTTAAGACGAACCTAGACAGTGTATTAAAAAGCAGAGAGGTCATTTTGCCAACAAAGTTCTGTGTAGTCAAAGCTGTGGTTTTTCTAGTAATCATGTATGGATGTGAGAGTTCAACCTTAAAGAAGACTGAGTGCTGAAGAATTGATGCTTTCGAATTGTGGTGCTTGAGACGACTCTTGAGAGTTCCTTGCACTGCAAGGAGATCAAAACAGTCAGTCCTAAAGGAAATCAACCCTGAATATTCATTGGGAGGACTGATGCTGCAGTTGAAGCTCCAATACTTTGGCCACCTGATGAGAAGAACTGACTCATTAGAAAAGACCCTCATGCTGGGAAAGATTGAGGACAAGAGGTGAAGGGAGCAACAGAGGATGGAATGGCATAACTGACTCAATGTACATGAGTGTGAGCAAACTCTGGGAGATACTGAAGGACAGGAAAGCCTGGCACGCTGCAGTCCAAGAAGTAACAAAATGTTGGACATGACTTAGCAACTTGCCAACAAAAACAAATACATTAATGAAATTGAATCACAGCATATGTATAATTCTAATTTTACTATACCTTGATAAACTTATGAAAACAAAGCAACACCAAATAAATATTTGAATTATTTGAATATTGCAGAACTAATGCTTAAAATTATTTAAATAATATTAAAGTGTCAACATATTATATCTAATTTTTTTTCTTCTTTCTATTTATTTATTTTTTTAAATTTTATTTTATTTTTAAACTTTACAATATTGTATTGGTTTTGCCAAATATTGAAATGAATCCACCACAGGTATACATGTGTTCTCCATCCTGAACCCTCCTCCCTCCTCCCTCCCCATACCATCCCTCTGGGTCGTCCCAGTGCACCAGCCCTAAGCATCCAGTATTGTACATCGAACCTGGACTGGCGACTTGTTTCATACATGATATTATACATGTTTCAATGTCATTCTCCCAAATCTTCCCACCCTCTCCCTCTCCCACAGAGTCCATAAGACTGTTCTATACATCAGTGTCTCTTTTGCTGTCTCGTACACAGGGTTATTGTTACCATCTTTCTTAATTCCATATATATGCGTTAGTATACTGTATTGGTGTTTTTCTTTCTGGCTTACTTCACTCTGTATAATAGGCTCCAGTTTCACCCACCTCATTAGAACTGACTCAAATATATTCTTTTTATATCTAAATTTAATCTGTCAATTTGTTTCCTGAAATATACTTTTAGTATAACAAATATTTTAAGTGGTAGCTACATCTAATATTTGGAAATAATATATTAAAGATTAACACATTAGCTACTTATCAACTTTTCTTAAAATATTTAATAATTTTCTAAAAAGAAATCTTTCACTTATTTTCTGTCTTGTTAAGAAAGCAAACTAATATTATGTGTTGAAAAATCCACAGGAACATTTGGCATATATTAGTAGATCATAAATAAGGCTTCCCTGGTGGCTCAGATGGTAAAGAATCTTTATGCAATTCAGGAGACATGGGTTCAATCCCTGGGTTTGGAAGATCCTCTGGAGAAAGGAATAGCAACCCAATCCAGTGTTCTTGCCTGGAGAATTCCATGAACAGTGGAGCCTGGTGGGCTACAGGCCAGGGGTCACAAATAGTCAGATATGACTGAGCAAATAACACACTCATAAATGTGGTATTTACTTTAAATGAATGTTATCTACCAGACAGCATCTATTATCTATCATTTATCTACCTATTATATATTTAGATCTATGACATAATTTCAAAATAGATATAAAAGGGTAAATATGCTGCTGCTGCTGGTGCTAAGTTGCTTCAGTCCTATCAGACTCTTGCGAGCCCATGGACTGTAGCCCACTAGGCTCCTCTGTCCATGAGATTGTCCAGGCAAGAATACTGGAATAAATTGCCATTCCCTCTTCCAGGGGAATCTTCCTGACCCAGGGATCCAAACACATCTCCTATCTCCTGCATTGGCAGGTGGGTTGTTTACCACTAGCACCCTCTGGGAAGCCCCAAGGCAAGTATGCATATTAATAATGCAAATTTCCTGTTCCTGGGCTCCATGTATTTTTTTCTGTCCTCAGCCTATTGCAAAAATTTCTATCCTGGCTACCTCATATTTGTTCTGGTTACTTTTTTACATTACAAATTACCCCAATTTAGAGGTATAAAACAATCTTTGATTATGGTCATGGTTTCTCTCATCAGGGATTTAGGGAGGACACAGCAGAGATATTAATAGCTTGTTCCTGCTGCACAATGTCTGGAGCTTCATCTGGTGACCCGGGAGTGACACAGAAAGTAAGGGCTGGAATAAACTGGAGGCTGTTTCTTTCTTTTCTTTTCTTTTTTAATATTTGATGCTTGGGTTGAGATCAATCTCCGGCTAAACTCAGCTAATACCTCTGATCAGAATACCTGCATGTGGCTTTTCTATGTGGTTTGAACTTCTCATGGTCTGGCATGGGGGCCAGAAAAGGAGAGTTTGAGCACCCTGTTCAAAGAGCCACTCTTCCAATAGTGCCAGCTTGTCAAAAGGCCAAGGGAAAGCTGTAAGGCTTTTTCTAATCTTTCCTTGGGTGTCACTTGGCATCACTTCTGCCACACTTAATCAAAACAGTCAGCAGCCTGTGTTCATGAGTTCACAGAGACCTCACTTCTCTTTGTTAAGAGCAGCAAATGTGTCACAGTTTTGTTTTGTTTTGTTTTTTTGGCCACTACCTCTTGTGGTAATAATAAACACACCTAGAGCCTCTTGGCAGCATTTTTTGTTGTTGTTTTGTATCCTGCATGCAAGTATTTTTTGTAGCAACTCTCTGCTCTTACATCAAGGATTTTTTTTTTGCTTCTCTGCTGATGGTGTTCACTATTAGATTCTTTGCTATCAATCTGAACTTCCTTGAGTTGACACAATGTTCCTTGAGTTAGGCATATAACAGAAACATAATCTCCCTATTGTATGCTGCTGCTACTGCTGCTGCTAAGTCACTTCAGTCCCGTCTGACTCTGTGCGACCCCATAGAGGGCAGCCCACCAGGCTCCCCTATCCCTGGGATTCTCCAGGCAAGAGCACTGGAGTGGGTTGCCATTTCCTTCTCCAATGCATGAAAGTGAAAAGTGAAAGTGAAGTCACTCAGTTGTGTCTGACTCTTAGTGACCCCATGGACTGCAGCCTACCAGGCTCCTCGCTCCATGGGATTTTCCAGGCAAGAGTACTGGAGTGGGGTGCCATTGCCTTCTCCAATTGTATGCTACACTTTGCCATCTGATTGACCTATGTAAATCTCAGTTTTATTTTCCTATGTACTATCTTCCACACCATATTTTAGAGTTCTTCATTAAAATCTTCATTTTTGTTTTTGTTTTTAATAAACATTTTGCCCAGTGAGGCTCAAATGATGTGGTGTATGATATAAAATGTATCTAGCACAATCCAGCTCCCTCCCCTTCCTGATCACCCTTCAGCAAAGGATAATCATGTGAAAATTTAAACACTCAAAATAATCTTGAAATAATTTACATTCTCAAGGGAATTCCAGTGTCTGCACCCCTGCAAAAGGAATTTATGGTTGTTGTTTAGTTGCTCAGTTGTGTCTGACTCTTTTGCGACACCATGGACTGTGTGGCCTGCCAAGCTCTTCTCTCCATAGGATTCTCCAGGGAAGAATACTGGAATGGGTTGCCATTTCCTTCTCCAAGGGGTCTTCTCAACTCAGGGATTGAACCCATGTCTCTTATATCTCCTGCATTGACAAGCAGTGCTTTACCACTAGTGCCACCTGGGAAGCCTGCAGAAGAGCCTACCTACATATAATAAACCTATAATTTCCCTCTCGAAGGATGTAAAGAGGCACAATTATGTCTACTGAGATACTATGCTACTCATATCCCAGGGTCGTACAACCTCATCAGGCAAAGCCCAGTGTGTGTCATTCATATTCTTTCCCTTGAAATCACAGCGGGGATAATGTGAGTCAAAACAAAATAAATTTGGTAAGTAAATGCAGCAGCTTGCTTGATTTTGAAGCAAAATAGATAAGTACTTGACAATTTAATTAACAAAAAATTAATTGCAGAAATACAAATAGATAAAAAGAGAATTAGAAATGGAAAGTGCATCATATAGATGACATGGGTAAAATTTAAGTTACACAAAATAGTACAAGGTACAAACAATACTAATAAATTTGAAAACTAGCTGATTTTTAATATATTTTTAATTTCTCCAAAGAACATTAGAGACACCAAATTAGTCATGATTGGTGTTTGTGTGTATATGTGTATATATTTCAGATAAATTCTGAATATTTCACATTCATTTTAAAATTATTAAGTCTATTTCAAAACTCAAAAAACTCATGAGATAACATATAAAGCTAAATTATATATTTATCTTTATACATGCATTTATATATGGATATACATAAGTTCCATACTTGATACTATACACAGAATTCTAAATAAAAGTTTTAGAAAATGAATTAATAGATAATTAAAAGAATATTTCACTCCAAATTAAGAAGCCATATATCAGGAATAAATGATACTTCAGATGCAAGACAATATTAACTATAGCAATTTAAAGCAATCAATTGAGAAAGAATAATCTGAATGTATATGAAAAAATGTTAAGTAAATGTCATACACATAATTCTGATTTAAAAAAGAAAAAAATGAAACTTTTAAGTAACTAGGAATCCAAATTGACAGAGAATACCAATTGCCCTTTTTAACTATTTTTTCTTCCCTCCCTCCCTCCTTCGTTTCTTTTTTTCCTTCCTCTCTCTCTCCCTTTCTTTCTTCTTTATTAACAAAGGTTTTTGGTTTCCCACAGATGCAGGCCTACCCAGAACACCATACAATTTCTAAGCCTCACTTCTAGGTAGGAATAGATGTGAGATCACATAATGTTGATGATAGGAGGGCAGAGTGTGAATTTTTGGTGAAGTTCTACATTTCATCCTTGTTTTTAAAATCTATTCCTACATCCTGTGACCATTACGTAAGATACTTCCATTTGGATCAGAACACTGTTGTTCACTCATGTCCAACTCTGTGTGTTCCCATGAACTGCAGCAGGCCAGGATTTCCTGTCCTTCATTATCTCCCAGAGTTTGTTCACACCTTAGGTCCATTGCATCAGTGATGCCATTCAACCATCTCATCCTCTCGCCCACTTCTCCTCTTGCCCTCAATCTTTCCTAGCATCAGGGTCTTTTCTAATGAGTCAGTACTTAACATCAGGCAGCAAAAGTACTGGAGCTTTAGCTTCAGCATTGATTGCTTTGATCTCTTTGTTGTCCAAGGAACTCTCAAGAGTCTCCTCCAGCACCACAGTTCAAAAACATCAATTCTTCAGCACTCAGCCTTCTCCATGGTCCAGTTCTCACATCTGTACATGATTACTGAAAAAACCATAAGTCAGTTCAGTTTAGTTGCTCAGTCGTGTCCGACTCTTTACGACCCCATGAATTGCAGCACGCCAGGCCTCCCTGTCGATCACCAACTCCTGGAGTTCACTCAAACTCATGTCCATCGAGTCAGTGATGCCATCCAGCCATCTCATCCTCTGTCGTCCCCTTCTCCTCCTGCCCCAATCCCTCCCAGCATCAGAATCTTTTCCAATGACTCAACTCTTTGCATGAGGTGGCCAAAGTATTGGAGTTTCAGCCTTAGCATCAGTTCTTCCAATGAACACCCAGGACTGATCTCCCTTAGGATGGACTGGTTGGATCTCCTTGCAGTCCAAAGGACTCTCAAGAGTCTTCTTCAACATCACAGTTCAAAAGCATCAATTCTTCGGTGCTCAGCTTTCTTCACAGTCCAGCTCTAACATCCATACATGACCACTGGAAAAACCGTAGCCTTGACTAGATGGACCTTTGTTGGCAAAGTAATATCTCTGGTTTTTAATATGTTATCTAGACTGGTCATAACTTTCCTTCCAAGGAGTAAGCGTCTTTTATTTCATGGCTGCAATCACCATCTGCAGTGATTTTGGAAAAACCGTATCTTTGACTATATGGACCATTGTCAGCAAAGTGATGTCTCTGCTTTTTCATATGCTGTATAGGTTTTTCATAGCTTATCTTCCCAGGAACAAGCATCTTTTAATTTCATGGCTGCAGTTATCATCCACAGTGATTTTCCAGCACAAAAAATAAAATCTGTCACTGTTTCCATTTTTTCCCATTTACATGCCATGAAGCAAAGAGTCAGACACGACTGAGCAACTGAACTGAACTGAACTGAACTGAAGTGATGGGAAGAGATGCCACAAGGTAGTAGGGCATATTTGTTTTAGCATCATAATGGAAGAATTATAGATGTCTGAAACCATGAAGCATTAAATCAGCTTTTTACTTTTAGAAAAATCTATACTTTTTCTTATACATAAATTCAATTGTAATTTTTTAAACATTTATGATATTGAGAATGAGGGAAACTTGAAATCTTGATAGAAATCAAAATTGGGAAGTTGGAGTCAGGGGGAAAAGGCGGTGATTGAAAGACAAAAAAAATTTTAACCATTGTTTGAATTAATTTTTAAAACTTAGAATCAAAATGAAGAGTTCCCACACAAACATACAAAAAAGCAATTGTTATAAGAAAAAAATGAAAAGATATAATGAACAACATTCATTCAGCAAAAAAAAAAATCATTATAAACAGTGACACAAAAATATTTTAATGAATGTCTAATCATTAGCAATCATAATGATAATGATTGATGATAATTCTTATTGTATTGGGCTTCCTTGGTGGCTCAGATGATAAAGAATCCGTCTGTAATGTAGGAAACCCAGGTTCAAACCCGTGGTCAGAAATACCCCCCTGGAAGAGGGCATGGAAACCCACTCCAGAATTCTTCCCTGGAGAATCCCATGGATAGGTATGGCTGGTGGGCTATAGTCCATGGGGTTTAAAAGAGCTGGACATGACTGAGTGACTAACACATTCACTTTCACTTTTTTATTGTACCTACACTAAATTTTTCCAGAAAACAATACAAATATTTTGATTTTCATATAAACTTTTCATATTTCATATTCAGAATTTTCATATTTCAAAATTTCATGCTCAAATGAAGAAACATAGTATAAAATAAGACAAATAATTACTCTTTAAGATGGAGAATGGAAAGAAGTCATTGTTTAATAGTTAATTAAATTATGTAATATATATAACTTTTTTATAAAGTAAATATTACTCAGGTCAACAAATCATGTTAAGAAACTGAGATTCACTTTACATATACTTGAACTACAAGGAGTAAGAAAACAGCTAAGTTTAAGCTTATGATACTTTCATTGATTTTATACTTGTAAAAATACAGACTTTTGACTTAACTGGAGATTGAGGAAGCAACCAGTGACTTTAATCCTTGATTATAATATTAATAATAATTTTGACAAGAATAAACATAATTTACAATCCATAATTTTGGCTAAAATTCGAGTAAGTGTGCATGTTTGTGTGTGTGTATGTGTGTGCACCCTGTATGTTATGTAATTTAGTTCATTTCTGGGAAAAATAATCTCACTCTGTTAACTTCAGTTGTCTTCAGAATATTTACATATCGCTTGTGAAATTGTCTGGAATCTCTCAAAGTTGGAATAATTTATTTTAATTATTATTTTTAATTGAAGTATAGTTGATTTATAGTGTTATGCAAATTTCTGCTCTACAGCAAAGTGATTCAGCTGTATACATACAATTTATTTTTTTTTTTTCCCATTATGGCTTAATGAAACTGGTGGCTTAGTTGTAAAGAACTCTAGTCTGCAATGCAGGAGACTTGTGTTCAATCTCTGGGTCAGGAAAATGCCCTGGAGAAGGAAATGGCAATCTACTCCAGTCTTCTTGCCTGGAGAATTTTATGGACAGAGGATCCTGAAGGTCTATAGTCCATGGGGCCGCAAAGAGTCAGAAATGACTGAGCAACCAAAACACAGCACAGCAGAGCTTTTTGGTAACAAGGTTTAATTTAGACAGAGTATAAGATTCAATATAACAATCAAATAAAACAGAAGATTCATTTAAGAAAGGAACAAACATTTTGAAAACCTTTTGAATACACAAAATATACTGTTACTTAATATGAACTATTCTTTGATTTTTTTATGACAACATACACATAAAAAAACAAATATTTGTTTAATTGTTTGAAACTTTAATAGATTTGAACTATTTTTATAAGATAAAGAAAATTACTTTTAACAGAAAGAAAATGCCTTTAAAACAGTCTGCAGAGTTGCATTCCAATACATTTTAAGCAGATTGGAACAAATAAAGTATTTGCATGACTCTGAAGAAGTAAAAACTCACATAAACTAACCCCAAAAGTAATGTTAGATGAGACTATGATCTGACCATATTAGATCATGGTCAAGAGTCTCAACAGCTGAAAAGAAATGTGCAACGTGACTGTAATGAGCTAAGCTTTATTTGGGGCAAAATGAGGACTACATCCCAGAAGACAGCATTTCAGTAGTTCTGGGAAAGTACTCCAAAGTGGTAGGGGAGAAGTTCAGGGTATACGTGATTTTGGTGAAATGGAAGTATTATGATTAAGCACATATTTTGCAGAAGATTTCTGTTGGTCTTGTGAAGGTTGTTACTAGTCACAAGGAGCAGACATCACTGTGAAGGATTTTAGTGCTTTTCTAAATACAAGGCAATGCAACAACTGGGTTTATAAAATATTCTCCAGAAAACATCTTACTATCTAAAGACCTGTTCTGCCGCTTTTCCCAGAATACACAACCTCTTATCCCTGATCACCATAATCACCTTTCAGGAGATGTTGATGGTGAGCAACTGCAATGGCTCATAATTTAATCCTTGTAGAGGTAGGTGGCAAGTGATGATTTGTAGATTACAGTCTCAACTGAGAGGAGATGTGAACACATAGATGTGTCTAATGCTTTTTAAAAAGTTTTATTTGTATCATGCCACTATTGAATTTTTAAAGGAAAAATAACTTAATCCTGTATAGATCTAGACATTACTTTAAGAATCACTGAGATTCTTAACCCAAAATTTGACCTGTAGGCTAAAACTAAAATAAAACAAAAAAAAATGATAATTTTATTATATATACTGATTCAGGCTTCATTTCTGAATCTAAATATTGCTTACTAATTCTATTGACAAACCTAATTGCAATTCTTAGCAAATGAACTATCTTTAAATTTAAACTTTCAAAACAGTTTTGGGAACTACAATGACTCAAAGCATATTCAATTTGGTGTTACATGAGTTTAATCCATTCATGTGAAAGCCATATCACAACATAATCAGGAGATTTTTTGAAAACTACCATAAGTTTTATACATTTTTATTTTATTATTTATCCAAACATTGCCCTCCCATCAATAGAACATCTAGATACATGCACTGACTCTTTTACACTGGCTCCCTTAGCACAAGAAATACTTTACAAACAGCTAAGAGCACACACCAATTTAATATGTGTCATTAGATCTTTCAATGAGAGAAGTAAATTAATTCAATAATAGTTTTATTTTTTCCAATCAAATAATGCAAACGAATTACACCTTTTGGGAATTCATTTTGCCAAAGATGAAAAAAATCTGTCATTTGTGTAAATGTTATAATTTTGTTCTAAAAAGTTAATGTTAAAGAAAAAAATAGAGTTTGTTAATATGTATGCAAATTTTGTACTAATATGAAAATTTGCATTTTGATGGAACACAGAGTTCTATTAAAAAGTATTTGTATTAAGTTAAGGAACTTACAGAGTAAAATCTACTTTAAATTCCTAGTGATATAAATATGCAATTTATAATTGCGTACAAAAAAATTCTTGTGATTTTATACCTATTGAAATAAAACTGATTGATAGTTGTTTTAAAATCAAAAACATATTCTTATATAGGCACAGTTAATAAAGTGAATATAAAACTATTGACCTTAGATAAACAAACTGCCAGATCTTTCCCTAACCATGATGGTTTTATTCAGAATCTGTAGAGAATTGCAATTAGGGGTCAGTTACAATGGCTAGCCACTTGCAAGTCCCTTCAGAGCAAGAGAAGGAAAGTGATTCTATAGAGAGGAAAAAGAAGTTGGGAGGGTTAGAGTAAAAAAAAAAAAGAAAAAAAAAATGTGTGTGTGTATGTGCTCAGTCACTCAGTCATGTTCGAGTCATTGTTGGCCCATGTACGGTGGCCCTCCAGGCTCCTCAGTCTATGGAATTTTCCAGGCAAGAATACTGGACTGGGTTGCCGTTTCCTACTCCAGGGGGTCTTCTGAAACCCTCTTCTCTTACATTTCCTGCACTGGCAGTCAGATTCTTTACCACTAGTTCCACAGGGGACGCCCAACAGTAAACAAAGAGTCCATGGCTTTTAACTGACGGAGTCAGTGCCTGGAAAGAAGAGGAATATTTCATTTAGTTGGGCTCTGCTCTCATCGCAGAGTGTGAGATCTATCCCCTGTCTGGTCTTCCAAATCTATTTAATAAAGATTTATATTTATTAATTAACTTACCCATGAGTTTACGGTACTTCCATAGTGGTTCAGTAGTAAAGAATTCACCTCCAATGCAGGAGACACAGGAGATACGGATTCAGCCCCTGGATTGGGATGATCTTCTGGAGAAAATGACAATCTATTCCAATATTCTTGCCTGGAAAATCCCATGGGCAGGAAAACCTGGTGGGCTACAGTCCAAAGGGTCACAAATAGATGCAACTGAGGGACTAAGCATAGCACAAAATAAAATAATGTAATAAAATAAATTAACTTATTTTGGCAATGTTCCTTATAGAAATATTTTTTTTAGTTCCTAAGAGGGTGGATCTTAACATTTCTCAATACAAGGGAAAAATAATTATCTTGTGATGGATGTTAACAAAATTTATTCTGATAAACATTTTGCAATACATACAAATATCAGATTATTATGCTGAACATTGAAAAATAATGCTATGTGTCAACTATAATTTAATTAAAAAATAGAATGTGACTTGAGTACATTCTAGCACTCAGCCCTGCTTGAGAAAGTTTCCTGGACACTTCACCTCTGGGCTTGAAACAAAATGTCAGCCTGAATGGTAATAGTTTTAGAAAATTACCAATCCTTGAAAATGAAGGTGGAGAATGAAAATGCTGTTTCAGCCTTGTCTGGTAAGTCACTTCAGTGGTGTCTGATTCTTTGTGACGCAATGGACTGCAGCCCACCAGGTGTCTCTTTCCATGGGATTCTCCAGGGAAGAATACTGGAGTGATCTTCCTGACCCAGGGCTTGAACCTGCCTCTCTTATGTCTCCTGCATTGACAAAGGGTTCTTCATCACTAGGGCCACCTGGGAAGCCCAATTTCAGCCTTAAATGGAAAGAATTAAATGCTAATATGTCTATCCTAGTTTTATTATTAACTATAGTTAAAATGTGTTAAAGAAAGAAAATATCACCTGAGAAGGCTCCCTCAGCTTTCAGGACCCCCACCCCTCAATGCTTCTGGACATCCTGATTTTCTTTCAAGTGGTAGGAGCCCTATGGCCCACAAGGCTGGAGACAGGCTTTGGAGGTTTTGAGGCCCAGGGGGCTCTGTGATCCTTTTGAATATTTATAATATATTATCTACTTCAACAGTTTTTACCAGTGATGAGAGATACTTTCTGAAAGGGATGATTTTTTTTGGGGGGGTAAGATTAACATATACAAATTTTACATAGTAACATTTGAAGTTTGTATGCAAAGTCTCCTGGGAGGACTGAACTCTGACTTTCCAGGGTCTCTGGTGACCCAAGGTAGACCATCTGTACTGGCAGCTGGCTTGGTGAGGATGGTGAGACCAAGCCTGCCCTTACTCTTCCTGCTCCTGACCAGTTGGTGGGATAGGACTCTCCCTTCCACAGACAGGGCTTCCCTGACTTTAACCCTGACCTTCCAGGTCTGCTTGCTGACCACTGGGCACAGAAGCACAAATAAAAGAGGTGGTGATCAGCAGGATAAACTCTCACCTCTGCCACAAAGGGCCAAAGTGATGTCAAACTGAAGTCTGATGCCCTGGGTTTAAGTTCTTCTTACTACAATGGAACTCCCCTTGAATCTAATTTTTTTCAATCTGCAAAATGGCTATTGATACTGAAGCCGAAGCTCCAATACTTTGGTCACCTGATGCAAAGAGCTGACTCATTGGAAAAGATCCTGATGCTGGGAAAGATTGAAGAAAGGAGGAGCAGAGGATGATAGAGCATGAGATGGTTGGATGGCATCACCAAATCAATGGACATGAGTTTCAGCAAACTCTGGGAATGATGAAGGAGATCAGGAAACCTGGCATGCTGCAGTTCATGGGGTCACAAAGAGTTGGACACGACTGAGTGACTGAACAACATAAAAAATGACTATTAAAAGAATGCATACAAGCTTATAAAGTGAGCTGTGTGTGAAATTGCTTTATTCTTCAAAGACTTGGGACACAGTGCAACATAAGCTAATGGTTCCCATTAACCTGCACCTCATTTCATACCTCCATAGGTAATCATTGTGATGCTGCAGCAGGGCCTGGGTTATTACACCCACTACAGCAACCAGGTTTTTCTTACCATCTACCCAGGAGTTAACCCAGATCAAGAATTCTATACTGAGAGTCTGCTCTTTGGGGCTACTTTTAGCAAAAAATGTCAATGGGGATTTCTCTCCAAAGATGAGCCTTATACATGGGGCAGATTGTAAATTTGAGAATGAAGTAAATCTTTAGGAGCTTATCTCAAAAGGAAAGAGGGAAGGAGCAAGAAGAAAGAGAGGGGGCAAAAAGCCAATTAAATGCTTATTATTTGGATAACTGCTGGGCTTCCCATTGGGTGCTAGTGATAAAGATTCTACCTGCCACTGCAGGAGATGCAAGAGACATGAGTTTGATCTGATACCTGGGGCTGGAAGATCCCCCAGAGGAGAAAATGGCAATTCACTCCAGTATTCTTGCCTGGACAATCCCATGATCAGAAGAGCCAGATGGGCTACAGTCTATGGGGTTGCGAAGAGTCCAACAGGACTAAGTGACTGAGCACACACACACACACACACACATACAATACCTGCTCTAGTCAATGAGTATTTGATATTACAGGAACATTTGAAAATTTTAGTTACTATTAAAGTCTGTTACAATCCCCAACTCTCAACCTCACACAATCCTTCTGGGAGTAGCAGAGTTTTCTCTGTCACTCCAGCTTTCACCAGAAAAAGCCCACTGCAGTACCAGATTCCCATACATGAATTCCCTTGCCTTCCTAGTCTGGGGAAACTTCCTCCTCTCCTTTTTTCTTGTAGCCTCAGGCTGGTAGCAGCTTCTGTTACTGACAACTATCTTGATTTTGGCATCATCCTATTTGACTTCTGATTTTCGTTTACCTAGGTAAGCAATCTTCTGCATTAAATTCACCCACTTATTCTTGATCTTAGGTTCATTTCTCCACTTAAACTCATCTTACTTGTAACACAGACTTAAGCTATATTCTCAAGTATTGGTTCATTCCTAAACGTAGGTAGCTCTTCTCAGCTTCAGATATTGTTGAAAATCTTATATTGAGACATTTTCTTCCCTTGCATTCACCGAACAAATTATTTCCATTGAACCCTTTCTTTGTCCTTGTTGCAGAATAAGTCTCCTCCACCATCCAGTTAATGCTGACCATTATCAAGACTTAGTGCACTATAATGGATCTGATTTTCTTTCATTGTATAGTACTTCTCTCCTGCATTGCAGGCAGATTCTTTACCATCTGAACCTCAAGGGAAGCCCCTCTGTCCACATACACAGCTTCAGATACTGTCCTGCTAGAAGACACAGAAGTTTGTAGCTCCAGCCCAATTTTTTATTTTTTTGAGTCTCTTCACTTACATTAAAATGTCTACTTTCATTTTTACTTAAATGTTTCAAAAACAGTTTAAATCAAACGTGTGCAGAACTATTTCATAATATTCTCATCACAAAACTACTTATTATAATCAGAAACCTGGTCCCCTATGGTGGCTAATTTTATTTCCTGGAAATAGGCTGTAGGTTTTTCTCTGATCTAAGCATTTCAAGTCACATTTATAATCCCAATTCATCTCTGGAATGTATATAATCAAGAAGTGAGAGGCAAAAGCTCATTTCTGTTATTTCCTTTTAAGGTAGTGTTTTGTTATTAACTTTGTGACTCTGTTTCTTCTTTGGTATGTAATGTAGATATACTAGCATAATTTTGTTGGATTATTTTACCTATTTCTCACAGATTCCTCAATAAATGTCAATGAATGGTTTAGGTTTTAGACATATATTGATCTAAAATTTTACTATAATTTGGAAGACTGGAGACCTACATAAAAATCCTTCTTACCATCATATGGAATGTAGAAAAAATTATCAGGTTCCTCTTTTTTTTAAAGTTCTTGTTGTTGTTCCGGGACTGTTTGCACTAGGAAAAATAGAACTAAAACACTTTAGATTATAAGTATTTGGACCTCTTACCCAGTTTTGAGTCACACGTTGAGTATTAAGTGTGACTTAGAATATTAAGTTCACACTGCTTACCTGGAAAAAACACAGATAAACTATGAATTAAATACTGTTACCACTATTTAACTGTTGCTTATTCTATAATTTTTAGGTTTAACTGTTGCTTATTCTATAATTTTTAGGATTATAGTTTCCATAGGAAATAATATAAAATGACTATATTCAAAACTAGACTTACTATATATTAATTGTTTTCAAACTTACAGAACAATAGATAGTAGTTACTGGTAATGCTGCTAACTTATGCATTGGATGTTCTTACTTTTACTAGTCTTTACTTTCTACTGGTGATTGAATTATCAACTCATCTGAACTTACTGTCTTCTCAACTTTAAGTTTAAAATAGAAAGGAATTTTATTTTATGTAATATTAACACAAAATTTATTTTGGGATGTTCTGTTGTTGCTCAAGAATTTAAGACATTCTTAGAAAGTTGTAGAAGTGGAATATATTTCCCCTCCATATTAATTCTTGTTTCTGTCTTTTTTCATTGTTTTGTGACCCACATTGTATAAGTTCATTACTAACAAAATAGATGGAAGCATGCCATTAAAATTAAGGTCTAGCACTATGTATCTTATACTTTAGTTTCTCCAGTGAGGAAAGCTGTCAACCTTCTCTTTAATTCTAATTCTTCTATGAAAGATTATGGTAATTACAGAATTCGTGGCCTGGCATTTATGTTGCCATTCACGGTGATGGATGTACATTAATCAAGTTGTCAACTCTAAAACATATAAACAGTATTTTATTATATATTTGTTTTAACTATCAATTATTTCTTCTGCAGCAATGTATAACATCATACAAGTATTGCTCTCCAAAATATTTGTCATGAATAGTACAAAGTCATTTGTCTTTCAATCATAGCATTAATTTGAAATAGGAATGAATATGAATTTCCTGTGCAAATTAAAGAAATTTATACTATCACTGGGTTTGTTTGCATTATGATATGGGCTTCCCAGGTAGCGTTACTGTTTAAGAGTCTGCCTGTTGATGCAGGAGATGTAAGAGATATCTCCTGGGTTTGATCCCTGGGTCAGGAGGATCCCCTGAAGAAGAGGATGGCCACCCACTCCAGCATTCTTGCCTAGAGAATCCCATGGACAGAGGAACCTGATGGGCTACTGTCCATAGGGTCACAAAGAGTCTGACACAACTGAAGTGACTTAGCACACTTGTGTGCACATGCTATGATGTAGATTCCTCCTAAATATCTTCTTTCAGCTCTGAAGTGAAGCACAGAGAAAGTCGCTGCTAGGAGCCAGGGGCGATGTTTATTGACCACTCTGCTTTGGGAACTGGCAGCCTTCCACTGTGTCGAATTTTCTGATGATTTTTTTTTCCCCAAAAAGTTAACCTCTCTGACTCTCTGCATTGAAGCTATTAGTACTGATTGTATTGACTATACTGCTCTGCTGCTGTGCTGAATCTCGATTCATAGAGAATTACTGATTACTCAAAACCATTACAGAGATTTATTCCAAGAGACTGGCATGGGAGTAGCAAATTTAACAGAAAGTGTGGGTTTCTAACTTTACAATGTCTTTTTACTGCTGTTGTAAGTATCAGTAAGAGTATAGGATTTTTGTATTTTTATCTAAACCCTTCCATACTCCTTCTAATTGGTTTCATGGCTATATTCTCATATCATTTTAAGACATTTTGTACATGACTTCCAAGTTAAACTGTCTACTTTGGCAGTTTAATTGTATTAATTCCTCAACATTAGCTCTGACCATGACCTCTTTTCTGGATTTATGGATTAGAGAATGTCAGTTAGAAGTTAGTATAGACTACTTCTCCCCCGGACTCCTTAGTAGTCTGTCAGTGGGAGATCTTCGCGGCCGTCCCCTCCCCTGTTCCAGCCCCGCAGAACCGTACAAGTCTCCGTTATGCGTGAGTGCATCTCCATCCACGTTGGCCAGGCTGGTGTCCAGATCGGCAATGCCTGCTGGGAGCTCTACTGCCTGGAACACGGCATTCAGCCCGATGGCCAGATGCCAAGTGACAAGTCTATTGGGGGAGGAGACGACTCCTTCAACACCTTCTTCAGTGAGACGGGTGCTGAAAAAA
>NW_011495086.1:8618034-8623984 GCF_000754665.1 Bison bison bison | reverse complement strand
AAAAAAAAAAAAAAAAAAGAAGTTAGTATAGAGTTTAGCCAAGACAGGTCACAGTTTAGATGTACCAGAATATTAAATAACTTATCTGAAGTTACCTAGATCGAAAGTGAGAGATTAAAATTGTAACTTACCAAAAACATTATTATAATCTTGTGAATAATCATCTTTAAGGCAATAATATTTTCACTTTTCCATTCTGCCTTAAACTACTGAATAAATGACATTTGTTTAGTCCTCAACTCCATCTGATACCTTTCTCTATCTAAACTAGTCTTTTAGTCTAATAGGACATTTCTAATCATGCCATATTCTTCATTTTATCCTTTTATTCTCTGGTCATCTATTGATGGTTTTCTACCTTATGCTTCTCAGAACACCAACTTCAGTGCCTAAACAGTTCTGTTTCTGCCATAACTATTTACAGTTTATGTGGATAGGTGAGCAAAGATTTTTAATACTTCCTTAAAATATATAACGTCAGCAGAGCCATTAGTATGAGCACACAGTAACCTATTTTGACTCAATACCAAGTATTCTAGGACTAGTAGGAAGTATAATATTTGTATAATACATTCCATGTGCTGTGTAAATTATTTCTTTTCCTTGGGGATTACTGGATTAAATTTCTTATCCAATCAAGTTTGAGTACAAGGGTTAACTATGAAGTAGGTAGAATTAGCAGGTGTCCCTATTAATTATTTTCTATAAATTTTTAGTCTTAGAATAAAAATGAAGCTGACATTATGGGAATATTTAAAGGAGAAGGAAAGACTGATGAACCAAAGAGTATTTGTGAAACATTTCCTCAGGTTAGAAATAGTTTCATTTAACGTCTACGTGTGACCTGTTTTTACTGGCAATAATTAAATTTCTGTGAGGGATAAACTATAAAATCAATTTTGATGTTTATTTATATTGGCTTAAGAAGTGAAATACATCAAGTATTACTGTTCTGAAATAGCCAACTTAGGAAAATGACTTTCTGTGTCTAGAATACAAAAGTAGTGTTCTCTGATCTATCCTAAATTATTTTCACAAAAAGCAAAATTGAAGTTTTCCAAATAAGTTCTGAAATATAATCAGTGTTGTTAATAGCTGCAGCTGCTACTGCTAAGTCGCTTCAGTCGTGTCCGACTCTGGGTGACCCCATGGACTGTAGCCCACCAGGCTCCTCCATCCCTGGGATTTTCCAGGCAAGAGTACTGGAGTGGGTTGCCATTGCCTTCTCCCTGTTAATAGCTAAATACATAAAATAAATATAGCAAGTTTTCTAATTTACTATTAGAGATATGAATTCAAATTTAACAGGAAGATACCTGAAATCTTTAAAGGCAATACTAATTTGTACATTGTGTTCTGTAGATAATTTAAAATTAATTGGAAATAGTAATAATTCAATATAGAGTAAAATATTTTATATCAGAGATAAAGCTCAGAAATAAGAACCATTATAGATTTTCCCCACATCCTGTCCAACCATAGCCCTCCAGAAATTGTCACCTTTTCATTATCAGATAATCTTACTTCAGTTGCCTAATTTAAAACATAAGGGTAATAATTCCATTTTTGTCTCAGGATTTAAAGACTAGAAAAATAGATTTGTTAGAGATCTTTGTTAACTTTAAAACCATTGGGATTTTTTTTGGTTAAATTATGCCTATGAAGGAAACTGTATTAAACTATTTTTTTGATATTCTATTTTATTGTCAAACAGTTAAAAACAAATTTTAAAAAGAAGACAGACTTTAAACATTAGATTAATTTATTTAATTATTTATTCCTTATTACCAGATACTTTTCATCAAATATTTTTGGACAAACATAATGATATCTTTTTCAACAAAACATTTAAAACTTCATTTTATTTCTTATGATGCTGGGAAAGACTGAGGGCAAAAGGAGAACATGGGGGAACAGAGGATGAGATGGTTGGGTGGCATCACTGACTCAATGGACATGAGTTTGAACAAACTCATGGAGATAATGAATGACAGGGAAGACTGCCTGCTGCAGTCCATGGGGTGGCAAAGAGACACAACTTAGCCACTGATCAACAACATCAAACATAAATATTGCTTCCATCTTTTAGTGGAACAGCAATGGAAGAGTCTCTTCAACATCCTTTTATTTAGAAGTAGTTATTTTGAAGGAATTTCCATAGTGGGAAGGCATGTTTTATGCTCCTCCTTGTTCATAAGACACAAAAGAAAGGAGAAAAAGAAAAAAAATGACAGTATATCATCAGTATAATCAAGTCAAATAAACCCAAACAAAACAAAAATGTAAGGGAAATATAATTTATGTTGATCTTAATTCTTTCATACTCAAAAAAAATATAATTCTCTGAATCACAGATAAATATGCACCAAATTTGAAAATAAATCATCTTCCGTGAGTTTTTTCTTTTTAACAAAACCATACATTTTTACCTTTAATACTTTTACTTAAGATGTATATTGTCCTTGTACAGTTTTCAAAGCACTGATTTTTTGGAACCAGATTGCTAAAGTTGAAATCTGAGTTATATTACTTACATTTTTTTTTTAATTTGAAAGTACTAATAAGAACAATATATTTCCATTTAAATGTGAAGGTAATTGAATGTAAAATGCATATGCATACACACAAGTAAGTATCACACAAATGTGTCTTGTTTGTAGTAGTGCCTGGCACATGGTAAGTACTATAAAATATGTTACTGTTTTTGATATTTCTACCAACTGGGATATTTTACTTAGAAAATGTAAAAGTATCTTCTTCTTGGATTGATCCTTTGATCATTATGTAGTGACCATCTTTGTCTCTTTTCAAATCCTTTGTTTTAAAGTCTATTTTAACTGATATGAGTATTGCTACTCCTGCTTTCTTTTGGTCCCTATTTGCATGGAAAATCTTTTTCCAGCCCTTCACTTTCAGTCTGTATGTGTCCCCTGTTTTGAGGTGGGTCTCTTGTAGACAACATATGTAGGGGTCTTGTTTTTGTATCCATTCAGCCAGTCTTTGTCTTTTGTTGGGGCATTCAACCCATTTACGTTTAAGGTGATTACTGATAAGTATAATCCTGTTGCCATTTACTTTATTGTTTTGGGTTCGAATTTATACACCGTTTTTGTGTTTCCTGTCTAGAGAATATCCTTTAGTATTTGTTGGAGAGCTGGTTTGGTGGTGCAGAATTCTCTCAGCTTTTGCTTGTCTGAAAAGCTTTTGATTTCTCCTTCATACTTGAATGAGATCCTTGCTGGGTACAATAATCTGGGCTGTAGGTTATTTTCTTTCATCATTTTAAGTATGTCTTGCCATTCTCTCCTGGCTTGAAGAGTATCTATTGAAAGATCAGCTGTTATCCTTATGGGAATTCCCTTGTGTGTTATTTGTTGTTTTTCCCTTGCTGCTTTTCATATTTGTTCTTTGTGTTTGATTTTTGTTAATTTGATTAACATGTGTCTTGGGGTGTTTCGCCTTGGGTTTATCCTGTTTGGGACTCTCTGGGTTTCTTGGACTTGGGTGATTATTTCCTTCCCCATTTTAGGGAAGTTTTCAACTATTATCTCCTCAAGTATTTTCTCATGGTCTTTCTCTTTGTCTTCTTCTTCTGGGATCCCTATGATTCGAATGTTGTAGCATTTAATATTGTCCTGGAGGTCTGTGAGGTTGTCCTCATTTCTTTTAATTCGTTTTTCTTTTTTCCTCTCTGATTCATTTATTTCTACCATTCTATCTTCTAATTCACTAATCCTATCTTCTGCCTCTGTTATTCTACTATTTGTTGCCTCCAGATTGTTTTTAATTTCATTTATTGCATTATTCATTATATATTGACTCTTTTTTATTTCTTCTAGGTCCTTGTTAAACCTTTCTTGCATCTTCTCAATCCTTGTCTCCAAGCTATTTATCTGTGATTCCATTTTGATTTCAAGATTTTGGGTGAATTTCACTATGATTATTCGGAATTCTTTATCAGGTAGATTCCCTATCTCTTCCTCTTTTGTTTGGTTTGGTGAGCATTTATCCTGTTCCTTTATCTGCTGGGTATTCCTCTGTCTCTTCATCTTGTTTAAATTGCTGATTTTGGGGTGTCCTTTCTGTATTCTGGCAGTTTGTGGAGTTCTCTTTATTGTGGCGTTTCCTCGCTGTGTGCGGGTATGTACAGGTGGCTTGTCAAGTTTTCCTGGTTAGGGAAGCTTGTGTCAGTGTTCTGGCGGGTGGAGCAGTATTTCTTCTCTCTGGAGTGCAATGAAGTGTCCAGTAATGAGTTACAAGATGTCTATGGTTATATGCACCAAACACAGGAGCACCGCAATATGTAAGACAAATGCTAACAAGTATGAAAGGAGAAATTAACAATAACACAATATTAGTGGGAGACTTTAATACCCCACTCACACCCATGGATAGATCAACTAAACAGAAAATTAACAAGGAAACACAAACTTTAAATGATACAATAGACCAGTTAGACCTAATTGATATCTATAGGACATTTCATCCAAAAACAATGAATTACACCTTTTTCTCAAGCGCACATGGAACCTTCTCCAGGATAGATCACATCCTGGGCCATAAATCTAGCCTTGGTAAATTCAAAAAAATAGAAATCATTCCAATCATCTTTTCTGACCACAGTGCAGTAAGATTAGATCTCAATTACAGGAGAAAAACTATTAAAAATTCCAACATATGGAGGCTAAAAAACACGCTGCTGAATAACCAACAAATCACAGAAGAAATCAAAAAAGAAATCAAAATTTGCATAGAAATGAATGAAAATGAAAACACAACAACCCAAAACCTGTGGGACACTGTAAAAGCAGTCCTAAGGGGAAAGTTCATAGCAATACAGGCATACCTCAAGAAACAAGAAAAAAGTCAAATAAATAACCTAACTCTACACCTAAAGCAACTAGAAAAGGAAGAAATGAAGAACCCCAGGGTTAGTAGAAGGAAAGAAATCTTAAAAATTAGAGCAGAAATAAATACAAAAGAAATAAAAGAGACCATAGCAAAAATCAACAAAGCCAAAAGCTGGTTCTTTGAAAGGATAAATAAAATTGACAAACCATTAGCCAGACTCATCAAGAAACAAAGGCAGAAAAATCAAATCAATAAAATTAGAAATGAAAATGGAGAGATCACAACAGACAACACAGAAATACAAAGGATCATGAGAGTACTATCAACAATTATATACCAATAAAATGGACAACGTGGAAGAAATGGACAAATTCTTAGAAAAGTACAACTTTCCAAAACTCGACCAGGAAGAAATAGAAAATCTTAACAGACCCATCACAAGCACGGAAATTGAAATTGTAGTAAAAAATCTTCCAGCAAACGAAAGCCCAGGTCCAGACGGCTTCACAGCTAAATTCTACGAAAAATTTAGAGAAGAGCTAACACCTATCCTACTCAAACTCTTCCAGAAAATTGCAGAGGAAGGTAAACTTCCAAACACATTCTATGAGGCCACCATCACCCTAATACCAAAACCTGACAAAGATCCCACAAAAAAAGAAAACTACAGGCCAATATCACTGATGAACATAGATGCAAAAATCCTTAACAAAATTCTAGCAATCAGAATCCAACAACACTTTAAAAAGATCATACACCATGACCAAGTGGGCTTTATCCCAGGGATGCAAGGATTCTTCAATATCTGCAAATCAATCAATGTAATACACCATATTAACAAATAGAAAAATAAAAACCATATGATTATCTCAATAGATGCAGAGAATGCCTTTGACAAAATTCAACATCCATTTATGATAAAAACTCTCCAGAAAGCAGGAATAGAAGGAACATACCTCAACATAATAAAAGCTATATATGACAAACCCACAGCCAACATTATCCTCAATGGTGAAAAATTGAAAGCATTTCCTCTAAAGTCAGGAACAAGACAAGGGTGCCCACTTTCACCATTACTATTCAACATAGTTTTGGCCAC
>NW_011495086.1:8616803-8617934 GCF_000754665.1 Bison bison bison | reverse complement strand
TAAAACTCTCATTATTTGCAGATGACATGATCCTCTACATAGAAAACCCTAAAGACTCCACCAGAAAATTACTAGAACTAATCAATGACTATAGTAAAGTTGCAGGATACAAAATCAACACACAGAAATCCCTTGCATTCCTATACACTAATAATGAGAAAACAGAAAGAGAAATTAAGGAAACAATTCCATTCACCATTGCAACGGAAAGAATAAAATACTTAGGAATATATCTACCTAAAGAAACTAAAGACCTATATATAGAAAACTATAAAACACTGGTGAAAGAAATCAAAGAGGACACTAATAGATGGAGAAATATACCACGTTCATGGATTGGAAGAACAATATAGTGAAAATGAGTATACTACCCAAAGCAATTTATAGATTCAATGCAATCCCTATCAAGCTACCAACAGTATTCTTCACAGAGCTAGAACAAATAATTTCACAATTTGTATGGAAATACAAAAAACCTCGAATAGCCAAAGCTATCTTGAGAAAGAAGAATGGAACAGGAGGAATCAACCTACCTGACTTCAGGCTCTACTACAAAGCCACAGTTATCAAGACAGTATGGTACTGGCCCAAAGACAGAAATATAGATCAATGGAACAAAATAGAAAGCCCAGAGATAAATCCACACACATATGGACACCTTATCTTTGACAAAGGAGGCAAGAATATATAATGGATTAAAGATAATCTCTTTAACAAGTGGTGCTGGGAAAACTGGTCAACCACTTGTAAAAGAATGAAACTAGAACACTTTCTAACACCATACACAAAAATAAATTCAAAATGGATTAAAGATCTAAACCTAAGACCAGAAACTATAAAACTCCTAGAGGAGAACATACGCAAAACACTCTCTGACATACATCACAGCAGGATCCTCTATGACCCACCTCCCAGAATATTGGAAATAAAAGCAAAAATAAACAAATGGGACCTAATTAAACTTAAAAGCTTCTGCACATCAAAGGAAACTATTAGCAAGGTGAAAAGACAGCCTTCAGAATGGGAGAAAATAATAGCAAATGAAGCAAATGACAAACAACTAATCTCAAAAATATACAAGCAACTCCTACAGCTCAACTCCAGAAAAATAAATGACCCAATCAAAAAATG
>NW_011495086.1:8616344-8616703 GCF_000754665.1 Bison bison bison | reverse complement strand
CAAACCCACAGCCAACATTATCCTCAATGGTGAAAAATTGAAAGCATTTCCTCTAAAGTCAGGAACAAGACAAGGGTGCCCACTTTCACCATTACTATTCAACATAGTTTTGGCCACAGCAATGAGAGCAGAAAAAGAAATAAAAGAAATTCAAATTGGAAAAGAAGAAGTAAAACTCTCATTATTTGCAGATGACATGATCCTCTACATAGAAAACCCTAAAGACTCCACCAGAAAATTACTAGAACTAATCAATGACTATAGTAAAGTTGCAGGATACAAAATCAACACACAGAAATCCCTTGCATTCCTATACACTAATAATGAGAAAACAGAAAGAGAAATTAAGGAAACAATTC
>NW_011495086.1:8610952-8616204 GCF_000754665.1 Bison bison bison | reverse complement strand
AAATAAAAGCAAAAATAAACAAATGGGACCTAATTAAACTTAAAAGCTTCTGCACATCAAAGGAAACTATTAGCAAGGTGAAAAGACAGCCTTCAGAATGGGAGAAAATAATAGCAAATGAAGCAAATGACAAACAACTAATCTCAAAAATATACAAGCAACTCCTACAGCTCAACTCCAGAAAAATAAATGACCCAATCAAAAAATGGGCCAAAGAACTAAATAGACATTTCTCCAAAGAAGACATACAGATGGCTAACAAACACATGAAAAGATGCGCAACATCACTCATTATCAGAGAAATGCAAATCAAAACCACTATGAGTTACCATTTCATGCCAGTCAGAATGGCTGCGATCCAAAAGTCTACAAATAATAAATGCTGGAGAGGGTGTGGAGAAAAGGGAACCCTCTTACACTGTTGGTGGGAATGCAAACTAGTACAGCCACTATGGAGAACAGTGTGGAGATTCCTTAAAAAACTGGAAATAGAACTGCTTTATGATCCAGCAATCCCACTGCTGGGCATACACACTGAGGAAACCAGAATTGAAAGAGACACGTGTACCCCAATGTTCATCGCAGCACTGTTTATAATAGCCAGGACATGGAAGCAACCTAGATGCTCATCAGCAGATGAATCGATAAGAGAGCAGTGGTACATATACACAATGGAGTATTACTCAGCCATTAAAAAGAATACATTTGAATCAGTTCTAATGAGGTGAATGAAACTGGAGCCAATTTTACAGAGTGAAGTAAGCCAGAAAGAAAAACACCGATACAGTATACTAATGCATATATATGGAATTTAGAAAGATGGTAACAATAACCCTGTGTACAAGACAGCAAAAGAGACACTGATGTATAGAACAGTCTTTTGGACTCTGTGGGAGAGGGAGAGGGTGGGAGGATTTGGGAGAATGGCATTGAAACATGTATAATATCATGTATGAAACAAGTTGCCAGTCCAGGTTCAATGCACGATACTGGATGCTTGGGGCTGGTGCACTGGGATGACCCAGAGGGATGGTATGGGGAGGGAGGAGGGAGGAGGGTTCAGGATGGGGAACACATGTATACCTGTGGTGGATCCATTTCAATATTTGTCAAAACTAATACAATATTGTAAAGTTTAAAAATAAAATAAAATTTTAAAAAAAGAAGGAAAAAAAAAGAAAATGTAAAAGTAATACATTGTTTAAATTTTGTTTAAAACATACCTTCTTATATGCTTATGGTTAAGAATGTTACATTTTATTAATTAAAAGTGATAACTTAGGTTTGGATATATAAATTTAAAATAGGTTTATATAAGCAACAGTATTTTTGCTTAGACATAGCAGTATCACACACTTTTGAATTCACAAAGTTAATATAAAGCTATCAGTTCATAATGACATAACCATTATGATGCTTCATTGTCCTGATATTATTTTGTTGCTAGAATTGCTTTCATTTTCATATGATACAACTCTGACTTCAAGATAGAATAATTTTAGTTTTTTTGATTATTCTAAAAGTAAAGCCTAAGATGCTATTGGCATTTTAATTAACTTTTCTGAATAGTAATACAAGGTTTATGATTTTCTCCAGAAACTACATAATCAATCACAATTTTTCTTACAGTGTATAATATACAAATGAAATTCTAGTATTTTTATTATAGAACTATGCATAGTGACACTATCTTTGAATATATAGATTTCTAAGTCCATCAAATTTTGTTTGTTTTTTTTTGTTGAAAATGAAGCCTTCTTTCTTTTTCCTCCTAATTACATGGCTATTGTGTACACAGAGATAGAGATTAAAACTTAGATAGAAATATGGATCAGGTCAGAGATAGAAACCTGCATATATACAGTACCAAAAACCAGAAAACATGTCTCATTTTACTTCCCATATTGTTTATATTAAATCTCTTTGGGATCATTATTCGATAAGTCTACTTTAATGAAAGTGCCATGATTCCAAAAATCTTTAGATAATCAATATTATTTTTTAAATAATTTACCTTTGAAACCTTAAAAAGTGACTGGCACATTATAGGCAATCATTTTTAAAATAATATTATAAAATATTACAGATTAACTTCCCAGCATGTATATTCTGGTGGTCAAATCATAAAAAACATAGGAACTCTGAATATTATGATATTAAATATCATAGGAGGTCACATTGAGGAGAGTGAGAAGTAATCTATGTGTGCGAGGCTTTCTGACAGTTTCTAAATGCTTCCATGATGGAGTACCAAAAACTAAGTGGCTTAAAGCAAAAGAAATGTATTGACTCATTGTTCGGGAATCTAGAATTCCAAAATCAAGGTGTCAGCAGGGCTATGTTCCCTCTAGCTTTCTTGAGATGTGACAAACATACAACATTTTGTAAGTTTAAGGTATATAAGTGATGATTTGACAGACATGTATATCGCAAAGTGACTGTCACAATTAGATTAGTTACTACATCCATCACTTCACATAATTTACAATTTTTTTCTGTGGGATGAGAACTTTTAAGATTTAATCTCACAACAACTTTCAGGTACAAATACTTCAGTACTGTTAACTGTAACCACTCAGTTATAATTAGCTGCAGTACTTTGACCTCCTGATGCAAAGAGCCAACTCTAGAAAATACCTTGATTCTGGGAAGGATTAAAGGCAGGAGGAAAAGGGGACAACAGAGGATGAGATGGTTGAGTGGCATCACTGACTCAATAGACACAAATTTAAACAAGCTCCAGGAGATGGTGAAGGACAGGGAAGCCTGGCATGCAGCAGTCCATGAGGTTGCAAAGAATCAGACACGACTGAGTGACTGAACAACATCATCTTCCCAGAACTTATTCATCTTTTTAAAAATTCATTTATATTTAATTGAAGGATACTTGATTTACAATATTGTATTGGTTTCCGCCATACATAAACAGGAATTAGATATACACATGTCTCCTGACTCTTGAACATCCCTCCCACTTCCCACCTCATCCCACCCCTCTAGGTTATCACAGAGCACCTGATTTGAGCTACATGCATTATACAACAAATTCCCACTGGCAACATCCGCTGGATCATAGAAAAGGCAAGAGAGTTCCAGAAAAATATCTATTTCTGCTTTATTGACTATGCCAAAGCCTTTGACTGTGTGGATCACAATAAACTGTGGAAAATTCTGAAAGAGATGGGAATACCAGACCACCTGATCTGCTTCCTGAGAAATTTGTATGCAGGTCAGGAAGCAACAGTTAGAACTGGATATGGAACAACAGACTGGTTCCAAATAGGAAAAGGAGTACATCAAGGCTGTATATTGTCACCCTGTTTATTAACTCATATGCAGAGTGCACCATGAGAAACGCTGGACTGGAAGAAGCACAAGCTGGAATCAAGATTGCCGGGAGAAATATCAATAACCTCAGATATGCAGATGACACCACCCTTATGGCAGAAAGTGAAGGGGAACTCAAAAGCCTCTTGGAAGTGAAAGAGGAGAGTGAAAAAGTTGGCTTAAGTTCAACATTCAGAAAACAAAGATCATGGCATCCATCCCATCACTTCATGGAAAATAGATGGGGAAACAGTGGAAACAGTGTCAGACTTTATTTGGGGGGCTCCAAGATCACTGCAGATGGTGACTGCAGCCATGAAATTAAAAGACGCTTACTCCTTGGAAGGAAAGTTATGACCAACCTAGATAGCATATTCAAAAGCAGAGACATTATTTTGCCAACAAAGGTTTGTCTAAAAACCAAAGTCAAGGCTATGGTTTTTCAGTGGTGATGTATGGATATAAGAGTTGAACTGTGAAGAAGGCTGAGCACCTAAGAATTGATGCTTTTGAACTGTGGTATTGGAGGAGACTCTTGAGAGTCCCTTGGACTGCAAGGAGATCCAAAAAGTCCATTCTGAAGGAGATTAGCCCTGGGATTTCTTTGGAAGGAATGATGCTGAAGCTGAAACTCCAGTACTTTGGCCACCTCATGTGAAGAGTTGCCTCGTTGGAAAAGACTCTGATGTTGGGAGGGATTGGGGGCAGGAGGAGAAGGGGATGACAGAGGATGAGATGGCTGGATAGCATTACTGACTCAATGGACGTGAGTTTGAGTGAACTCCATGAGTTGGTGATGGACAGGGAGGCCTGGCACGCTATGATTCATGAGGTCACAAAGAGTTGGACACGACTGAGCAACTGATCTGATCTGATCTGATGTATTTTACACATGCAGTGTATATGTTTCCATACTACTCTCTCCATTCATCCCCCCTTTTCCTTCCGCCATCCCATGTTCTTAAGTCTGTTCTCTAGTTCTGCATCGCCATTGTTGCTCTACAAATACGTTCATCAGTATCATCTTTCTAGATTCCATATATAGACATTAATATATGATATTTGTTTTTCTGATTTAATTCACTCTGTAGAATAGGGTCTAGGTTCATCCAACTCATTAGCAACAACTCAAAGGTATTCCTTTTTATGGCTGCAATATTGCTCTTTACAGCATCGGACCTTGCTTCTATCCCCAGTCACATCCACAGCTGGGTATTCTTTTTGCTTTGGCTCCATCCCTTCATTCTTTCTGGAGTTATTTCTCCAATGATCTCCAGTAGCGTATGGGACACCTACTGACCTGGAGGTTCCTCTTTCAGTATCCTATCATTTTGCCTTTTCATACTGTTCATGGTGTTCTCAAGGCAAGAATACTGAAGTGGTTTGCAAAAAAGCAAAATGGCTGTCTGAGGAGGCCTTACAAATACTTGTGAAAAGAAGAGAAGCGAAAAGCAAAGGAGAAAAGGAAGGCTATCAGCATCTGAATGCAGAGTTACAAAAAATTGCAAGAAGAGATAAGAAAGCCTTCCTCAGCGATCAATGCAAAGAAATAGAGGAAAACAACAGACATGAAAAGACTAGAGATCTCTTCAAGAAAATTAGAGATACCAAGGGAACATTTCATGCAAAGACGGGCTCAATAAAGTACAGAAATGGTATGGACCTAACAGAAGCAGAAGATATTAAGAAGAGGTGGCAAGAATACACAGAAGAACTGTACAAAAAAGAGCTTCATGTCCCAGATTATCACAATGGTGTGATCACTGACCTGGAGCCAGACATCCTGGAATGTGAAGTCAAGTGGGCCTTAGAAAGCATCACTACGAACAAAGCTAGTGGAGGTGATGGAATTCCAGTTGAGCTATTTCAAATCCTGAAAGATGATGCTGTGAAAGTGCTGCACTCAATATGCCAGCAAATCTGGA
>NW_011495086.1:8587543-8610852 GCF_000754665.1 Bison bison bison | reverse complement strand
GCAATGCCAAAGAATGCACAAACTACTGCACAATTGCACTCATCTCACACGCTAGTAAAGTAATGCTCAAAATTCTCCAAGCCAGGCTTCAGCAATATGTGAACCATGAACTTCCTGATGTTCAAGCTGGTTTTAGAAAAGGCAGAGGAACCAGAGATCAAATTGGAACATCTGCTGGATCATGGAAAAAGCAAGAGAGTTCCAGAAAAAACATCTATTTCTGCTTTATTGACTATGCCAAAGCCTTTGACTGTGTGGATCACAATAACCTGTTGGAAATTCTGAAACAGATGGGAATACCAGACCACCTGACCTGCCTGTTGAGAAAACTGTAAGCAGGTCAGAAGTAACAGTTAACTGGACATGAAACAACAGACTGGTTCCAAATAGGAAAAGGAGTACGTCAACGCTGTGTATTGTCACCCTGCTTATTTAACTTAGATGCAGAGTACATAATGAGAAACGCTGGACTGGAAGAAACACAAGCTGGCATTAAGATTGCTGGGAGAAATATTAATAACCTCAGATATGCAGATGACAACACCCTTATGGCAGAAAGTGAAGAGGAACTCAAAAGCCTCTTGATGAAAGTGAAAGAGGAGAGTGAAAAAGTTGGCTTAAAGCTGAACATTCAGAAAACGAAGATCATGGCATCCGGCCCCATCACTTCATGGGAAATAGATGGGGAAACAGTGGAAACAGTGTCAGACTTTATTTTTTGGGGCTCCAAAATCACTGCAGATGGTGACTGCAGCCATGAAATTAAAAGACGCTTACTCCTTGGAAGGAAAGTTATCACCAACCTAGATAGCATATTGAAAAGCAGAGACATTTCTGTGCCGACAAAGGTCCATCTAGTCAAGGCTATGGTTTTTCCTGTGGTGATGTATGGATGTGAGAGTTGGACTGTGAAGAAAGCTGAGCGCTGAAGAATTGATGCTTTTGAACTGTGGTGTTGGAGAAGACTCTTGAGAGTCCCTTGGACTGCAAGGAGATCCAAAAAGTCCATTCTGAAGGAGATCAGCCCTGGGATTTCTTTGGAAGGAATGATGCTAATGCTGAAACTCCAGTACTTTGGCCACCTCATGCGAAGAGTTGACTCATTGGAAAAGGCTCTGATACTGGGAGGGATTGGGGGCAGGAGGAGAAGGGGACGACAGAGGATGAGATGGCTGGATGGCATCACTGACTCGATGGACGTGAGTCTGAGTGAAATCAGGGAGATGGTGATGGACCGGGAGGCCTGGCGTGCTGTGATTCATGGGGTCGCAAAGAGTCGGACACGGCTGAGTGACTGAACTGAACTGAACTTAATATTCCATTGTATATAGATACCACAGCTTGTTTATCCATAATCTGTCAATGGCCATCTGTGTTGCTTCCATGTCTAGCTATTGTTAATTGTTCTGCAACGAATATTGGGATACATGTGTCTGTTTAATTATGGTTTTCTCAGAGTATATTCCCAGTAGTGGAATTGCTGTGTCACATGGTATTTTGAATCTTTTTTTTTTTTTTTTTTTAAGGAATCATCATGCTTTCTTCCATAGTGGCTATAGCAATTTACATTCCCACCAGCAGTGCAAGAGAGTTACCGATGAGATGTAACCTCACACTGGTCAGAATGGTCATCAGTTCAATTCAGTCACTCAGTTATGTCTGACTCTTTGCAACCCCATGAACTGTGGCAAGCCAGGCCTCCCTGTCCATCACAAGCTCCAGGAGTCCACCCAAACCCCTGTCTATTGAGTCAGTGATGCCATCCAACCATGTCATCCTCTGTCATCCCCTTCTCCTCCTGCCCTCAATCTTTCCCAGCATCAGAGTCTTTTCCCATGAGTCAGGTCTTCAAATCAGGTAGCCAAAATATTGGAGTTTCAGATTCAATATCAGTCCTTCCAATGAACACCCAGGACTAATCTCCTTTAGAATGAACTGGTTGGACCTCCTTGCAGTCCAAGAACTCACAAGAGCCTTCTCCCACACCACAGTTCAAAACCATCAATTCTTCGGTGCTCAGCTTTCTTCACATTCCAACTCTCACATCCATGCATGACCACTGGAAAAACCATAGCCTTGACTAGACGGACATTTGTTGACAAAGTAATGTCTCTGCTTTTTAATATGCTCTATCAGTTCAGTTCAGTTCAGTCCCTCATTTGTGTCCGACTCTTTATGACCCCATGAATCACAGCACGCCAGGCCTCCCTGTCCATCACCAACTCCCGGAGTTCACTCAGACTCACGTCCATCGAGTTAGTGATGCGATCCAGCCATCTCATCCTCTGTCGCCCCCTTCTCCTCCTGCCCCCAATCCCTCCCAGTATCAGAGCCTTTTCCAGTGAATTAACTCTTCGCATGAGGTGGCCAAAGTACTGGAGTTTCAGCTTTAGAATCATTCCTTCCAAAGAAATCCCAGGGCTGATCTCCTTCAGAATGGACTGGTTGGATCTCCTTGCAGTCCAAGGGACTCTCAAGAGTCTTCTCCAACACCACAGTTCAAAAGCATCAATTCTTCAGTGCTCAGCTTTCTTCACAGACCAACTCTCACATCCATACATCACTACAGGAAAAACCATAGCCTTGACTAGATGGACCTTTGTTGGCAAAGTAATGTCTCTGCTTTTCAATATGCTATCTAGGTTGGTCATAACTCTTCTTCCAAGGAGTAAGCATCTTTTAATTTCATGGCTGCAGTCACCATTTGCAGTGATTGTGGAGCCCAAAAAAATAAAGTCTGACACTGTTTCCACTGTTTCCCCATCTATTTCCCATGAAGTGGTGGGAGCGGATGCCATGATCTTCGTTTTCTGAATGTTGAGTTTTAAGCCAACTTTTTCACTCTCCTCTTCCACCTCCATAAGAGGCTTTTGAGTTCCTCTTCACTTTGTGCCATAAGGGTGTTGTCATCTGCATATCTGAGGTTATTGATATTTCTCCCAGCAATCTTGATTCCAGCTGGTGCTTCTTCCAGCCCAGCGTTTCTCATTATGTACTCTGCATATAAGTTAAATAAGCAGGGTGACAATATACAGCCTTGATATAATCTTTTTCCTATTTGGAACCAGTCTGTTGTCTAGGTTGGTCATAACTTTCCTTCCAAGGATTAAGTGTCCTTTAATTTCATGGCTGCAGTCACCATCTGCAGTGATTTTGGAGCCCAGAAAAATAAAATCTGACACTGTTTCCACTGTTTCCCCATCTAATTGCCATTAAGTGATAGGATCAGATGCCATGATCTTCGTTTTCTGAATGTTGAGCTTTAAGCCAACTTTTTCACTCTCCTCTTTCACTTTCATCAAGAGGCTCTTTAGTTCTTCAGAATGGTTATCAGTAGAACTTATTCATCTTACAGTTGAAAGTTCATACTCTTTGATCACCTTAACCCATCTCTCACAAGTGCTGACCCCTGGTATCCAACATTCTACTTTGATTCAAGTTCCTTATAAGTAAAATTATAGGGTGTTTGTCTTTCTCCATATGACTTACTTCATTTAGTTAAACGCACTTAACTCTCATGCATGTTTTCACAAATGGCAAAGTTTTCATTTTTATGACTGAACAATATTTAATTTTATATACATGTATTCCTTATCTATTCATCTGCCTAAAGATCCAACCAGTCCATTCTGAAGGAGATCAGCCCTGGAATTTCTTTGGAAGGAATGATTCTAAAGCTGAAACTCCAGTACTTCGGCCATCTCATTCAAAGAATTGACTGATTGGAAAAGACTCTGATGCTGGGAGGGATTGTGGGCAGGAGGGGAAGGGGGTGACAGAGGATGAGATGGCTGAATGGCATCACTGACTCAATGGACATGAGTCTGAGTGAAGTCCGGGAGTTGGTGATGGACAGGGAGGCCTGGTGTGCTGTGATTCATGGGGTTGCAAAGAGTCAGACACAACTGAGTGACCGAACTGAACTGAACGGAAAGATACTTTGTCGATGTCTTGATTATTGTAAATAATGTTGCAGTGAACTTAGGAGTGCAAATATCTCTTCAAGATATTATTTTGAGATGCTCCTTAAGATATATACTCAGAAGTGTGATTTTTGGATATTATGCAATTTCTATTTTTAATTTTTTGAGAAACTTCCATATTGCTTCCCGTAGTGTTTGTATGAATTTACATCCTCACCAACAGTGCACAAGGGTTCCAATTTCTCCGCATCCTGATCAACCCTTATTATTTCTCCCTCTCTCTCTCTCTTTTTTTTTTTTTTTTTGTAAAGAGACATCACTGGTTTAATGGATATTTAATTGGGGAGTTTACATGTCTGAAGCAAGATTCTGGTGCAACATCCCATCATATGTGGCAGATGGTGGGCAGGACATGGTAGCAGTCTGCTCTAACCTGTGTCTTTTGATATGACAATTCTTACAAGTGTGATGGTTATTTCATTGTGGATATGATTTGCATTCTCCTGATGATTTGCAAGGTTGAGCACATTTTTTTGTACCTGTTGGCCAAGTCCTCAGATTCATGTATCTGACTCTGGGATAGAATCAGATCAGGCTGGACCCAGGTCACACGGTAGTCCCAGCTCTACAGTTGGGTCTTCAGGTGGCAGACTTCTTACCAGAGGTATGGGTAGGCATGATTCTTGATAGATCTCAGATAGAGGAGACTGCTGCTGGGGCCAGACCACAGCTGCAACCAAATCTACAGACAGTGGGTTTGGGAGAAGTGGAATAATGGATGTGGCTGCTACTGGGTCCCTGAGCAAGCTTCTTGCAAATCCTTGGCCATGAAGGACTGCATCTGGTAACTTGACAGTGTAGGTGGGGAGCCATGTAGCAGGGTCACTTCAGGATCTGTGGTCAGGTCTGTGGTCAATGATGCCTATTACCAGAGATGTGAATAGGTGCGATTATTTTTGTGTCCCTTGGTGGGTGGGACACTGCACAGTGTGCAGTTGTTGCACACTGCAGTCTAGTGGGATTGGAGCCAAGTCTCTAAGCTCATGCGGCTGCTTCTGATCTATAGGTAGGACTATTTTGTAAAGCCTGCCACAATGTCACAGACTTCCTTCTTTAAAGCCTGTCTCCTTGTTCCTAGGCTTCCCCAGAGTTTTTGAAATTCATTTCTGGATCCCAAAGCTCACATCAAGGCACTATTGTTCACAAATGGCTACCAAATTATTGTTTAAGCAGATGAACACAAGTTGGCGATCTTGATCCAGGGATGGTTGAATCCAAGGTTGTGAAACCCCACAGATAAGAAGAGCCAATTGAACTAGACCACTTATATAAGGGATTTAAGCTTCTTTTGATTTTGGCATCCGTGTCCAATAAACAGTCCCCTTCAGATCCCAAGGGAGGATTATATTCTGCCATTTTACTAACATCACTCCCAAAGAAGTGCGTTTTCATGTACTCAGAATATGTACTTGAATTTTGAAGTTAATCGTTATTGATTTTTCTAAAGAAAGTATGCTGTTGCCACTCTTCAGCCACTAAGTCATGTCTGACTCTTTGCTACCTCACAGACTGTAGCACGCCAGCCTCCATGGGGTTCTCCAAGCAAGAATACTGGAGTGGCCATTCCCTTCTTCAGGGATCTTACTGGACCAAGAATGGAACCTGTGTCCCCTGCATTGCCTGGCAGATTCTTTAACATTGAGCACCAGGGAAGACCAAAGAAAGTATAGAACACTTTAGAAAACACATTAATAGCCTCCAGAATTCCCATATCTTCCAGAGAGCCTCTGTATTTTCCTCTCATTAAGTTGAAAATAATAGTACTCAGATCTTATCTTGAATTTGTCACTATTTAGACTGAATGAACATGCCCAAATACGTTAGTTATTAACATAGAAAATTTTCCTAGATTTTTCTCTTATATTAATTTGCATTTAGATTGATGGGCCTTTGAGAGCAATGAGGGCAAACTATTCTCATAAGTAACTAATTTACTACACATCACTTGCAATGAAGTTATACCTGCAGAAAGATGGCTTCATCTATCTATATTGTTTGTTCTTTGTGTCATCATCAAGAAGAAATGACACTTTGTTCTTTTACATAATTAATATATTCTACTAAGTATAAAGTATACTATTTAACATCTCAGTGAAAAAGATAAGCATTATATTAAGACTTTGATTTTATCCATAATCTAATATCCTAAACTACTTTATGGCTTTCTAAAATACTGACTAAATAAATGTCATTTGAATAATACATTTATGATAAGAGGAGTGTAAACAAAAGTAGTGAAGCAGGGCAAACTTACCCACCTAGGGATCAATATAATTGGTTTACTTGAACCTCTGTTGTTATTTTGATTTACAAAGTAAAATAGGATGAAACATTGACATTAAAACCTTTCAGTTATTGAACCCATAATCATCATCTTGGGGCTAGTGCACTGGGATGATCCAGAGGGATGGTATGGGGAGGGAGGAGGGAGGAGGGTTCAGAATGGGGAACACATGTATACCTGTGGCAAATTCATCTTGATATTTGGCAAAATTAATACAATTTTGTGAAGTTTAAAAATAAAATAAAATTTAAAATAAAAAAAAGAAATTTTTGTATTATCATTAGGGATAATTTATAATTTCTGTGGGAAGTACAACAAAACACCAAAGGATTATGCAGCAATGGCATTTGGTACAATGAATGCATGAACACATTTCATGCTACTGTTTTTATTTTTTTTTTCTTTGAGACTACTGTTAATGATGGGCACAAAACATTAAGCATAACTCAGCGAAGCAATTCTGCAAGGTGCTGGAATTACACACACCAGATGTGTAGCCTTCTGGTGATGGAGCTTAATTCAAAGCTATAATTTAGAGTAGTAATAAGTATACATAACAATTCTATTTCTTTGTACATACCCTAGAGTCATTTCCACATACATGCACAAATTAACATGGAGAAGGATAATAATTGAGAAATCTTTGCAAAACCAAAATGAAATTATAAAATAACATAAATGTATATGTATTAGGAACTGGTATAATATATTGTACAGTCTATTAAATATTTTATATAACAAATAACTATAAAGTTAGTCATAATACTAATTAATCAAGACAGCATTGAGTGAAAAACCATTAAGAAACAGGAAAATAATTGATACTACTTATACGAATTTAGGACTTCCCAGGTGGGTCAGTAGTAAAGAATCCTCCTGCCATGCAGAAGATGCAGGAGACCTGGGTTCGATCCCTGGGTGGGGAAGATCCCCTGGAGGTGGGGCATGACAACGCACTCCAATCTTCTTGCCTGGAGAATCCCATGGACAGGGCAGCCTGGTGGGCTATAGTCCATAGAGTCGCAAGAGTCGGACACAACTGAAGCAACTGAGCACACACATCTATTTAAGGGCTTCCCCGGTGGCTCAGAGGGTGAAGAATCTGCCTGCGATGAGGAAGACCTGGGTTAGATCCCTCAGATGGGAAGATCCCCTGGAGCGGGGCATGACAACCCACTCCAGTATTCTTGCCTGGAGAATCCCCATGGACAGAGGATCCTCGCAGACTACAGTGCACAGGGTGGCAGAGTCAGACACAACTGAGTGACTAAGCACACACAGCACATATAAATTTAAAAAGTACATGTATAAATTATTTATGTGTAAAAATTATAATTGTTTATATAGGTCATAATGATCAAATATTGGCAATTTAGTGGTGTTCAACCTCATATATTTAATGCATAAATTTGAACATGTTTGCAAAGTATTTTATTATTTTTTAATTTAAATTTATTTAGTTTAATTAGAGGCTAATTACTTTACAATATTGTATTGGTTTTGCCATACATCAACATGAATCCGCCAACACTGCATGACGTAGTAAAAGTGAACTTTAAAATTTATCTCCTGACATATCAGTCTCCAATTTCAACCTCAGTAATAAGTATTCTGATTGGGGTGCATATTCATTTTAAAATATTTTGCAGAGGTTCAGGATTGGGAACACATGCAAAGTATTTTAAAATGAATATGCACCCCAATCAGAATACTTATTACTGAGGTTGCAATTGGAGAGTGATATGTCAGGAGATAAATTTTAAAGTTCACTTTTACTACGTCATGCAGTGTTTTCAAACATCATCTTTTTTAACATGAGGATCTTTCATAGAATCTGAAATACATAGGCTTGATATGATTTTCTGGAGATAGCATGAAAGTAATTTTTTTGACTGTTGAAAGTGCATCCACATATAAAAATAAAGTTCAGTTCAGTCACTCATTTGTGTCTGATTCTTTGCGACCCCATGAATTGCAGCATGCCAGGCCTCCCTGTCCATCACCAACTCCCGGAGTTCACTGAGACTCAAGTCTATTGAGTCAGTGATGCCATCCAGCCATCTCATCCTCTGTCATCCCCTTCTCCTCCTGCCCCCAATCCCTCCCAGCATCAGAGTCCTTTCCAATGACTCAACTCTTCACATGAGGTGGCCAAAGTACTGGAGTTTCAGCTTTAGCATCATTCCTTCCAAAGAAGTCCCAGGGCTGATCTCCTTCAGAATGGACTGGTTGGATCTCCTTGCAGTCCAAGGGACTCTCAGGAGTCTTCTCCAACACCACAGTTCAAAAGCATCAATTCTTTGGCACTCAGCTTTCTTCACAGTCCAACTCTCACATCCATACATGACCACTAATATTCCCTTAATAAAAAATTGAAGAGTTTGGCATATGCCCAATGGAAACCCACTCACTTCTATCATAAATGTAGAATTAAGTACCACCTTCAATCAAATAAAAATATGTTAAAAGCTCACTCCTGCAAACTTACAAAGGACAAATGAGTTTCAAATTTCTGCATCAATGGTTATGGGCAAACTATTAGACTACATTTAAAGCACACATTTGAGTTGCTAATTCTCTTTTGTTTAAATATAAATTTATTTATTTTAATTGGAGGTTAATTACTTTACAATATTGTATTGGTTTTGCCATCCATCAACATGAATCCGCTACAGGTATACACGTGTTCCCCATCCCAAACCCCCCTCCCTCCTGCTTCCCTGTACCATCCCTCTGGGTCGTCCCAGTGCACCAGCCCCAAGCAACCAGTATCATTCTCATTAACACAGATGCATACAGGTTAAGTCAAACAACCTATATTATTCCTGAGTTGTGAATAAGAATCTTTAAAATCTTAAAATGTTAATAGCAATATACAATGGAAATAATAACTAAAAACAATAAAATCTCCTTTTTGATGGAAAAGATAGTAATAATAAATATAAACACTTTGGCATAAAAATGAGAAAAATACAGGATTTGGCAAACACATGGGAAATAAAATTGAACTAAAAACCCAGGAAAGCATTCAATATACAACATACATATCTTCAAAACATATCTGACATGAATTATCAGTTTTAGCTATACAAACTAACCCACAAGAAGCAAAACAAAACACACGTAGAAAAGATATATTCAACAATCAGTCCGGATCAACTTCCTTACAACATAATTACAATTTATAATAAACCTAAGTTTGTGAATCAAATATGATAAAGATATCTCATTTTCAGGAATATAAATCAATTTTTAGCTTCCTTTTCAGTAAATTTTATACTTTTGAAAGGACTTTTATTTTAGCAATTAATCATTCAATTGATTTTTTTAAATGTGAAAGTCACACATAGAGAGTGGCTTCCATAGTGAACAGGAAAGTTTCTAGGAATCTGGCTTTAAAAGGTGTTTGTTTTCTCGATTCTCCAAGGACAATCTGGTTCAATAAGTTCCACTTTCAAATTTATTTCCTGTCTAATTCAATCTCATTTTAGCAGCCTAACCCATTTACAACATCTAACGGTTCCCTTTGTATTTTTAGCACCATCCAAATGGCATTGTAAATATTTCCCTGTTACCATAATCAGGTTAGATAAATCCCAACTCTCAGTCCAGCCTCAGCCCAATACACATGTTCTCCAAATCAAACCACCACTCCTGTCATTGTATGTTAGTACACTTGTGAACTAAAAATTGTGAATGAATCGTCTTCCATTTCCAACCAATATGCACTGGTTTTGCAAGAAAGATCCTATGAACTGTCAGGGCAAATAACAACATTTTTACAAGCATTAATCTTTCTTCCAAAGAACTTGGCCCTCTGGACAGATGTCAGCTTATTGCTCCTGACTACATACTTGTTTGGTAGAGAAATGAGAAAAAAATCACAATCGAAACCCAAGGAGGAATTGGAGTTGAATTGTCTCTCTCTCCACCAGCCTAATTCTAAGGGAACTGCTCCTTCTTGCTGCTGCTAAGTTGCTTCAGTCGTGTCCGACTCTGTGCAACCCATAAACGGCAGCCCATCAGGTTCCCCCGTCCCTGGGATTCTCCAGGCAAGAATACTGGAGTGGGTTGCCATTTCCTCCTCCAATGCATGAAAGTGAAAAGTGAAAGGGAAGTCAGTCATTCGATTTCCACTCATAGCGACCCCATGGACTTCAGCCCACCAGGCTCCTCCATCCATGGGATTTTCCAGGCAACAGTACTGGAGTGGGGTGCCATTGCCTTCTCCTCTAAGGGAACAGGGAAGTGTTATCTTTTAACCATTGGAAAAGGACAGTCTTGCTTCACATTTTCTCTCAGTTCCTGTGCTTAGGAAAGAAAATCAGTTTCCTGTGAACCCAATCTCCTCCTCATTCTTCTAAAAGAGATGGTTGAAGGATAAAACCTGAATGCCAGCTAAACAGAAATGAGCAGTTCAGGTGTCACTCCAGCCCCAGCACAAAGAGATCAGGGCATGAATTTAAGGGTTCTGGACAACTAGTTTGAGGGGCTCATTCTTTAAAACTTCTATCACCTTCGTTTGCTTTTTTAAGTAGAGTCCTTATTCTAAAACCCAGATTTTCCTTTTGATAGGAAACAGATTCTTTCATCAAAAGTTCAATGGTAGATTGACTGATGAGAGGGAGATCTTGGTCCATGGACTAAACTACAGCTCCTGCAGTGGACATGCACCATTCCTTGGGCTTCTCCAACGCATGTGGCTATAAGAGCCCTAGAGTCCTTTGTGTCAGGCCAGCCATCTCTGACCTCTGAGTACATCCAACAAAAAGAGATTTGAATAGTTTGCCAGGAGAATAAAGTCAGAAGTCTTGTTCACTCCCTTGGTGCCAGGGCCTTCCACATAATTTTTTAAATTAATTTTCCTGTTAATAAATTGAGGTTTAAGATTTTTTTATGCATCATTATATGTGTATGCTCTTATGTAGATGACTGTGTTTCTCAGTATTTGAATATTGAAAAATTCATAAATTATATACAGGTTTGAAATATATCAATAATGCTTTTAGCATTATGGAATATCATAATTTTATGGTATTGTATGCTTAACCTAACAGAAACTTATTCATGTAAATTATTGTCAGTGATAAGATATTCATATGCAATGTAGTAAGACAATTTAATCATATACAGTGTGGTGCATATCTGTCATGTTTCCAGCCACCCAATATATTGAATATCCTTAGCTCTAATTGGAAAATTTCCAGCACTACAGTCTTGCACATCATAGTAAAATTCAGAAATAGAAATTCCTTGAATCATTGTAACTAGTACACAAACTTGGAAAATAATATTCTTAAATCAGAAACACTACAAACTTAAGTCTGGAAATAAACAAGGGTGGTAAGAGGTTTCCTGACATTTGTTTTGGATGATGGTCAAATTATCAGATACTGATAGTAGCAGGAACAACAGTCTGATGTTCTGTTGAATTCAAGATTGAGTATGTGACAAAGAAATAGTTTCAATTGTGAAACTACAGTTGGTGTTATCTTTGGCTCATTTTCAATATATGACCTTAGGCACAATTCCTGAAAATTGTTTTCTATTCCTCATAACAGTTATCTGAACTACCTAATTTTTTTTTAGTGAGTCTACCTTTGCTTATTCAAAAGAGTCATCGTTTGTTGCTTGCAGCTCAGACTTATAGTTGAAACAGAAAAATCTCATATCCATCATAGAATTAAGTTTGTTATAAGTTATCAGTGACAGAAATTGGATAGTATACTGTAATTGGTTATTTCTTTTTTCTCCAAGAATGTCCTAAGTTATCCAGAAGACTAAGATCACCACATTGATTTGAATGCCCACAAGCTGACAGAGCCAAAAAGTTCTTTATTTTTCCTAGTCTTTTTCTGTGGGGTCACATGTGGATTGTTACAGACATAGCCATTAAAACAAATTTCCTACAGTAAAAGGGGTTTTAAAAAATAATGCAAAGGGCTATGGGAGACAAGCATATTATGGTCACAAAACTTTAGCAGAATTTTCCAGTAGACTTGTCCTTGTACTTAATAGGTTCAGTCATGGGGCCACAATAATTGTAACATAGGCCAATGACTTTAGTTTTCTAGCTGAGTGCATTGCCGCATTAAATTAAACTAGGATCTGTTTTAAAGAAGAATCTAGCTTGAATATACAATTCAGGATCATATTCAGATAATAGCAAGCCCTCTAGCTATTTTTATATGAAAATTAATACAGAGAGTTAGATATTTATGATAATCACCAAAATTAGAGGAATGGTTTTAATCTTTGTTTCTAGGAATGAATTTTAAATAACATTTATTTCAACAGAGCTAACCCAGCAAAGGATATGCCATTTCTGTTTCAGCCAGAAAACTGCTAACCTAACTGCGGACCCCTGAAATACACTGCTAATTATCTTAGAATCCAGATGTCACTGCTGTGAATACAGGGTCTGGATTCACACTGCTTAAGCTCCACTGAATGTCTTTCATAGATTTTCCACCATCTTGCTGTAATGGTCCTGAATTCAAATTTCATGTGGAAACAAGTGTGATAGAACCAAAGTAATAATCACAAAAGCTATCTGAAGAGAAGCTTAGAAAATATGATTTTTAACTTTTCAGCTGGTGGTTCAGATGGTAAAAAATCAGCCTGCAATGTGAAGGTTTGATTCCTAAGTTGGGACGATCCCCTGGAAAAGGGATAGCCTACCCACTCCAGTATTCTTGCCTGGAGAATTCAATGGATAGAGAGGCCTTGCAGGCTACAATCCATGGGGCCACAAAGAATTGCACACGATTGATTGAATAAGACTCCACTTATCAATGTAGGAAGAGGGCCACAAAAAAACATTGAGAGATATGTATGGACATGTCTGTTATAACTGTGTAAAATAAAATTACATTTCAGTAAGTCTTTTTACTTTCCATTCAATTACATTTTGCAGAAGATCAGATCACATTATCACTCCTTGAATTCATAGTGATTTGATATAAGGCATAACCTAGCAAACAATCTATTTTCTCTGTTTCCAAGACCTTCCAATGTAGTTCATTCTTCTGTTATAAAGCCATGCCTAGATTCTTCTGATTAACCCTCTGTCTCTTTTCTTACTTCCTCCAAATACATCCATTGTACCATTTAACTAGAGAGGAGAAAAAAAAAATAACTGTTTAATATTTAATTTTACTTTTCTGCTTCTAATGCTCCAGGGATCCCTTGACATTATAAGAATAACTTGAAGTTCTCAACTGAGCATATGAGGTGCTGCTAAACTCTCTCTTACCATCATCCTTTGCTTTATTTCTGACAACTCTGTAGAACACATTAGGTTCTAATCCTAGACATCTTGCAGATGTTTTCCAAATCCATAAATTTACTTTTGCAGTGTGCTCTATCTATCTCATATTTTTCCTTGCTACTTTCTTTTCATGTATTAATATACAGCTCTGTTATCATTCTACTAGATACCTCCCCTTACATAAGATACCTGGAAACAAGAGACGCCTGGAGTAACAGGCAAATTTGGCCTTGGAGGACAAAACAAAGCAGGTCAAAGGCTAACAGAGTGTTGCCAAGAGAATGCACTGGTCATAGCAAACACTCTCTTCCAACAACACAAGAGAAGACTCTACACATGGACATCACCAGTTGATCAATACCAAAATGAGATTGATTTTATTCTATGCAGCCAAAGATGGAGAAGCTCTATAGAGTTAACAAAAACAAGACCAGGAGCTGACTGTGGCTCACATCATGAACTCCTTATTGCCAAATTCAGACTTACATTGAAGAAAGCAAGGAAAACCACTAGACCATTCAGGTATGACCTGAATCAAATCCCTTATGATTATACAATGGAAGTGAGAAATAGATTCAAAGGATTACATCTGATACACAGAGTGCCTGAAGAGCTATGGGCAGATGTCCGTAATATTGTACAGGAGGCAGTTATCAAAGCCATCCCCAAGGAAAAGAAATGCAAAATGGTTGTCTGCAGAGGCCTTACAAATAGCTGAGAAAAGAAAAGACGCTAAAGGCAAAAGAGAAAAGGAAAGATATTCTTGAATTCAGAATTCCAAAGAATAGCAAGGAGAGATAAGAAAGACTTCTTCAGAGATCAATGCAAAGAAATAGAGGAAAACAATAGAATGGGAAAAACTAGAGATCTCTTCAAGAAAATTAGAGATACCAAGGGAACATTTCATGCAAGATGGGCACAATAAAGGACAGAAATGATATGGACCTGACAGATGCAGAAGATATTTTGAAGAGATGACAAGAATATACTGAAGAACTATGCAAAAAAGATCTTCATGACCCAGATAACCATTATGATGTGATGACTCACCTACAGCCAGACATCCTGAAATGCAAAGTCAAGTAGGCCTTAGGAAGCATCACTATGAACAAAGCCAATGGAGGTGATGGAATCCCAGTTGAGCTATTTCAAATCCTGAAAGATGATGCTGTGAAAGTGCTGCACTCAATATGCCAGCAAATCTGGAAAACTCAGCAGTGGCCACAGAACTGAAAAAGGTTAGTTTTCATTACAATCCCAAAGAAAGGCAATGACAAAGAATGTTCTAACTACCACAGAATTGCACTCGTTTCACACACTAGCAAAGTAATGCTCAAAAGTCTCCAAGTCAGGCTTCAACAGCATGTGAACTCAGAACTTTCAGATGTTCAAGCTAGATTTCAAAAGAGGCAAAGGAACAAGAGATCAAATTCCCAACATCTGCAAATTATCTGCAACATCATCAAAAAAGCAAGAGAGTTCCAGAAAAACATTTACTTTTCTTTATTGACTACACCAAAGCCTTTGACTCTGTGAATCACCGAAAACTGGAAGACTCTTAGAGATGGGAATATGAGACCACCTGACCTCCTCCTGAGAAATCTGTATGCAGGTCAGGAAGCATCAGTTCAAACTAGACATGGAAAACAAACTGGTTGCAAATCAGGAAAAGAGTAAGTCAAGGCTGTATATTGTCACCCCACTTATTTAACTTATATGCAGAGTACATCATATGAAATGCCAGCCTGGATTAAGCACAAGCCGGAATCAAAATTGCCCAGAGAAATATCAATAATCTCAGATCTGCAGATGACACCACTCTTATGGCAGAAAGCCAAGAAGAACTAAAGAGCCTCCAGATGAAAGTGAAAAAGGAGAGTGAGAAATCTGGCTTAAAGCTCAACATTCAGAAAACTAAGATCATGGCATCTGGTCCTATCACTTCATGCCAAATAGATGAGGACGCAGTGGAAACGGTGAGAGACTCTATTTTTGGGGATCCAAAATCACTGCAGATGGTGACTGCAGCCATTAAATTAAAAGATGCTCGCTTCTTGGAAGAAAAACTATGACCAACCTAGACAGCATATAAAAAAGCAGAGACGTTACTTTACCAAACAAAGGTCCATCTTGTCAAAGCTATGGTTTTTCCAGTATTCATGTATGGATGTGAGAGTTGAACTATAAAGAAAGCTGAATGCCAAAGAATTGATGCTTTTGAACTGCGGTGTTGAGGAAGACTCTTGAGAGTCACTTAGACTGCATGGAGATCCAACCAGTTAATCCTAAAGGAAGTCAGTCCTAAATATTCTTAGGAAGGACTGGTGCTGAAGCTCCAATACTTGGGCCACCTGATTCAAAGTACTGACTCATTGGAAAAGACCCTGATTCTGGGAAAGTTTGAAGGTGGGAGGAGAAGGGGAGGACAGAGGATTAGACGGTTTGATTGCATCACCAACTCAATGCACATGAGTTTGAGTAGGCTCTGGGAGTTGGTGGTGGACAGGGAAGCCTGGAGTGCTGCAGTCCATGGGGTCGCAAAGAGTGGGACATGCCTGAGTGACCGAACTGACTGACTGACGTGATAGTCCCTCACTTTTCTTTCTTTGCTTCTCCTTAAAAACATTTCCCAATGGTCTTTACCTGTACCTATCATAGTAGCTGACACATTTTATTTTAATTATCTTGTGGGAAACTTGTCTTGCTTATGACATTCGGAGTTAATTGTAGAACGGATTTATGTTAACTTATATGTTGCTAACACATTAGACAGTTGCTGAATCCTTTAAAGTCATCAATAAATGTTTATGAGAGAAGACAAAGCCAAATGATAAAGACTACTCTCTTATTCCTGACTACTAAATATTCCTAACTACTGATATTATGAAACATTAGTTAAATAAGCTAAATATGCTTTAATTTCTTGTATTTATAATGTACTTTTATTGAACTGGCCAAAACATTCATTCAGGTTTTTCTGAAAATAGTTTGGAAAGCTAGAACAAACATTTTGGCCAACTCAATATGATTTCAGTGACAGACAATGCTGAATAACTTTTTTTTAATAATCAAAAGCTTGGACACTTTCAGGACAAATTTTAAACCCGATTTCACAACTAGAATGTTTTAAATGCTAGTTATATTCTATGAAATTAGCATAGTCTTATGAGACTTAAAAGTGATGTATAATTACCTTCAAATAGATTACAATTTATTTATTTGTATCTTTTTGTCTTAATATTAAAATTATAAGCCTTATCTGTTTTCTTTAAAGCAAAATTAATGTAACATTATTTATTTAAAGTTTATAATAAATAATAAATGAGGAAGTATGCCCTCCTGTGTGATTAGTTACACTCTTTGTCAGATTTCTATAATTAATTATCTCACAACAATTACTTGTCTTCATTAATTAAGAATATACTTTCTCTCCATTTCTGAATTCAGTTAAAAATAAAATGAAGTGTAACACCCACATGGACTCAAGACTGCTAAATTGTCTTTTAGAGTGTCCTCTAACAAAAAAGTACCTGCTCAGAAGTTATTTAGTGTACTTTGATGTTACTTTGATTCATGACTGTGGGGACTGATCTTTAAAAAATTGATCTGATAAATTGCCTTCACTGTAGTGGGAATTTGTTTTAAAGTCCACTAATAAGATATGTGTGTTAGTTGCTCAGTCATGTCTGACTGTGATGCCATGAACTCTAGGCCTTCAGGCTCCTCTGTCCATGAAATTCTCCTGGCAAGAATACTGGAGCGGGTTGCCATTTCCTGCTCCAGTAAGATATCCCAATATGAAATTATTTCAAGTAGGGCAATAATCAAAGATTGTTATTTGAATACCATTCAAATTTTTCTCCGAAGGAGAACCAGGTCCACATTTTTGGCAAAGCTTAGGGGTAACTCTCCCTTAGACTTTTTTTTTGTAATTAATTTATTTATTTTAATTGGAAGCTAGTTACTTTACAATATTGTAGTGGTTTTTGCCATACATTGACATGAATCAGTCATCGGTGTACATGTGTTCCCTAAGACATTCATATGGTCCTGTGGCTTTTCCGTATTGGGTTGTTTTACCTGAGCATTAGAATTCTGGGCTCTGAAGTCTGGGGTAAAATCCTAGTATAAATGTAATTGAGTTTTTAAAGGTTTATCTAAAGTTAAACAGGGATTTTAAATGAAGAATTTCAAGTCTGCCTGGTTATAAATAAAATATGTCCTTTAATATTGGAACCAACAACTTTTTATTCTTGTAAGCAGAAGGAAAAAAAAATCATCATTGGAGAAAAAAGAAATATGACTGATAAGTCAAAATAGTTTTCATCTTTGTCTTGACTTTTGTTACTAGACGTCAAAGTCCTTATGATAATACTTCTGCTTTTCTTTTATCACTGGGGTCAGGGAAATTAGGTGGGAACCAGATTGCTGCTGCTGCTGCTCTTAAGTCGCTTCAGTCGTGTCCGACTCTGGTCGACCCCATAGATGGCAGCCCACCAGGCTCTCCTGTCCCTGGGATTCTCCAGGCAAGAACACTGGAGTGGGTTGCCATTTCCTTCTACAATGCATGGAAGTGAAAGTGAAGTCGCTCAGTCGTGTCCGACCCTCAGCAACCCCATGGGCTGCAGTCTCCCAGGCTCCTCCTTCCATGGGATCTTCCAGGCAAGAGTACTGGAGTGGGTTGCCATTGCCTTCTCCTGGGAACCAGATTAAAGTATCTTAAACAGGAAATGTTTTCAATTATTCAACTCTAAATGAGTTGGTAGAAGGGAAAAACATATATACACATACATACGCATATGTATAAAGATAAGTTATGAACACCCATGTATACATAATAGTTACTGTTATCATTATCCCTTATCTTATGTAATAGATGCATTCAAATATTAATATCAGCCGGATATGATCATTGAAGAAATAGGAAATAACATTCTAAACATCAAGTAGAGTACATGTAACAGCAGAGAAATACTGATTATGTTTATGACTAAAGGAAGAATATAGAATTTTTAAAAGAATAAATAGCTTTATGGGAAGAATTTATGGAAAATTAGGGTATATGGTCATCATAGCTATAATTCTTATGTAATTAATTTATATTTAAGGTAACGATTAAAGGTATCAGAAATCTCATACTGTGCCAATTTTAAGGTATAAAATTATTTTGAATTTTTAAAAGTTAGGAATATTACTGAGCATTGGTTTCTGTTGTGTAGGAACAATCATATCAGTACAAAGAATGACCTCTATTCTTGCATAGAATTTACCTTACATAAAATATATGGGCTCAAATCTGTGTCAAGACGTCATTTCTCCATTAACATGAAAGAATGCATATGCTGTAAGAATATAATTAAAAATTATCTTGCTGTTCTCTTATATATTCAGTGAGGATTTCTTATTTATGTTCCAATAATAAGTACACAGATTTATAACTCAAAATGTCATAAAAACAATCTCATGAGTATCAACTTGCTTTGCTAGTACTGTTACTATATTTAGATTGTATTGTGCAATTCAAATAAGACTATTCTATAACAATACTATCCTCTGAAGAGAGAATGGCAACCTACTTCAGTATCTTTGCCTGAAAAATCCCATGGATAGAGGAGCCTGGTGGGTTACATTCCATGGGGTTGCAAAGTTGGACACAATTGAGCAACGAACACATACCAATACTACTATTATTATTTAAAGAGAAGGATGAATAATGTTAGTATTTGTCGTTCACTATAATACTTGAATTTTTCTAAATTTTTACATTATCTTTAATATAAGCATTAAATGTCATAATGTCATTAGGTTTGAATATAATATCTGAGAGAGAAAAAGATATATCATTATAGAACAATGCCACAAAAATATCTCATATTTTTAATCCTGTAGTTAGTCAACCAAATTGTTCATAACCACTATTTATATCTACTGTTGAATAAGGGAAATAAAACATAAAAATATATATCTTCAGTTAATCAAACCTGTAAAGTGATATATTTTATCATTTCTTAGTGCCAACAAATGTCTGTACAACAAATAAATTTTCCCCTGCATCAGTTTTTCAGCTCAGTTCATCATAGAAGTATAGTTGACACTAACAATGCCATGTACTGATTGATATTTTGTTGGAATTTTTGAAAAGTATATTTCAGAGTAAAAGTAAATTTACTGTTTTTCTATATGTTGATGAAAGGGAAAAGAACTAGATGAAACAAAACTCATCTGTCACATTTTACTATGAAATCTAATAAATTTTCTAAAATATTTCTGTGAAGAATGAATACACATGAAATATTTGCACAGTTTAATTTAGTCTGTTAATCTGAAAACAATATTAAACATAATTTAAATAATTAAAAATGTGCATACAAATTTTGAAAATAAACGGATAAATTTGAGGTATACAGGTAAAAATTAAGCTGAAAATAGTTGAATTAATTAAAATACATAATGAATTTATCTGTGTATTTCCATTTTTTAAAGTAGTAGCTCAGCAAAAATTAATCTTTACAGTCACAATACATCATTTTAGAGATAATTGGATTAATTTTTCTCACTAAATTTTCTGATAATAAGAATCAGGTAAGAATTAGTTCTGAAGTTTAATGTAGTTTCAGGTAGTCTGAAATTATATTTTCATATAATCAATTGGTCTTTATTTATTTTGCCTCTATAAATTTACTATTCATACTATTTTTTACTGGTATGTACAGTTGATGGTTTATATAACTTTTTACTCCTTCACCTGAAAGTTTAAGTATAATAATTATGAATAAAACTGCTATTTGCAGTACTAGTTTCATACAGAAAACAGTTCCATCTCTTGCTGCTTTTCAGTGACAATATTTCAAGTGTTATGTCCTATTTTATTTGGTATAGTTTTAGATTTGATTCATTACAATTATTCAGATAATGTTTATATGACATTCTTGACCAAATCCTATGATAACACTCATGAAGGAATTGCAGGCTATTATTCTGTTACCTTCTTTATGGGTGAAGTAAGATAAATGGGATAATGGCAAGGATATATAAATCCTCAAGAAAAAATATTTAGGTGGAGCTGTTCCATTATTTCTTGTAAATCCTTCCTAGCTAAAACTCAAAACGCCTCAAATATTCTGCTTGCTTTCACAATTATGTTTTATATCTGCAGCTTTCTTATCTTTGTGTTAATGAGAAAATGCACTACTAGCTGACAATGCCTCCTTATAGGCAAAATTTAGTTAAGTTTGTAATCATTTTAGAATTTTATTCAGCTACTGTTCCAATGTAAATTGATCCTTGATATCTATACTACTGAAAATAATTTTTAAAAAAGAAAATGTAGAGTAAAAAGAAGATAGAAGGGGAAAAATGGAAGCAGTGACAGATTTTATTTTCTTGGACTCCAAAGTCACTGCAGGCAGTGACTGCACCCATGAAATTAAAAGTAGCTTGTTCCTTGAAAGGAAAGCTTTGACAAACCTAGACAGCATATTAAAAGGCAGAGATATGACTTTGCTGACAAAGGCCCATATGGTCAAAGCTAAGGGTTTTCCAGTAGGCATGTATGGATGTGAGAGCTGAATAAAAGAAAAAAAAAAAAGGTTGAATGCCAAAGAATTGATGCTTTTGAACTGTGGTCCTGGAGAAGACTCTTGAGAGTCCCTTGGAATGCAAGGAGATCAAACCAGTGGATCTTAGAGGAAATCCACCCTGAATATTCATTGAAAGGACTGATTCTGAAGCTGAAGCTGAAGCTCCAATACTTTGGTCACCAAATGGGAAGAACTGACTAATTGGAAAAGACCCTGATGCTGGGAAAGATTGAAAGTAAAAGAAGAAGGGATCAGCAGAGGATGAGACAGTTAGAAAGATAGCATCACTAACTCAATAGGCATGAATTTGAGCAAACTCTGGGAGATAATGAAGACAGGGAAGCCTGGCACACTGCAGTCCTTGGGGTCACAAAGAGTTGGACATGACTTAGTGACAGAACACGGAAACAAAAATACAAACCAAGAAGCACAAGGAAAAGAGAGCTATACTGGATACTGAGAGCTGTAATAAGCTTAGTATGAATTCAGTGCATAGTAAAGAATTAGAAAAGAATGACTAAGAAATTGTATTATTTTATGTAGGTGAATATAAAGGACAATTAGAAGCCCATTTCACTTATGAAGAATTCACCACTGAATTTTTACATGTTAAAACCTATGCCTTCTCAATTTAACAGTGTGCTAAACAGTAAAACACCATGATCAAGTACATCTGTTCTGTAAATTCAAGTCACTTTTCACATTAAGGAAACCTAAGAATATAAATCATAAAAATAATAGAAAACACACAGTTGTATAATTATCTTAAATTATGCAAACAAATAGTTTATTAACTTCAACACTTACTTAGGATTTAAAATATTTTTCAGATGGAGACTGGAAGATAATTATTGAATTTGTTAATAATTACATACAAAAAATGACAGCAAACATAACTATTGGAGGACTTTTTAATATATTAGATGTATTTTTTGTGAGCAAGAAAAGAGTGCCTACTATCACTGAATTATTTGTATTGGAGGTATTAGCCAGAAAGAAGATAAAGAAAGAAAACAAATATTATGAAGATTAAAACAGGAGGGATGCACTATTTTCATTTGCTAATGATAATATCTTAATTAGAAAATCAACACACTTAATAAACAATTAAACAAATAAAAGAACTTGCCAAATTTCCAAATAAAGCATGCATTTACAAATGTCAGTAACATATCTTTAACCAAATAGAAAATTTAAATGCAAAGATACACCAGTAAATATCAATAAGAATCCTAAGTACATAGTAATAAACATAGGCAAGAATACAGAAGACTTTTTTTTATAAAAATAAGTTTAAATTCTAAAATAAAAGCATTATGATCTGGATTAGTAGAGGAATACTCTAAAGGCTTAATATAAATGAGAAAACATATTACCAGAAACATATCCTATATGGAGAAAGGGCATTTATTTGGTACGACGCGTGTCTAGTCTTCCTGACTCATTTAAAAGTGTGGAAGAGAATGAGGAACTGTGAACTATTTGTTGAGGAAAAAGTCCCAAGACACAGGCTCAGTAAAAGACTGAGAATTAATCATAATCTTATGGAATACTACTCTACAGTGTCCTTCTGACTGCCATATCAACAATGCTCAAATATATATACGGAAGATTCTAGGTAGTGCAGCTCAAAAAAAAACAGTGGAGGCAAAAACAAGGATTTAGATGAATTTGAAGCCAATGACAGCATCTTTAGCAAATATTAAAGAAATCCCAATGTCTCGTATTATAAACATAAAATCTCATATTAAAAGGTTTTTAACCTGAGGACGGAGGTTTGTGACATTGTACAAGAGACAGATATCAAGACCATCCCCATGGAAAAGAAATGCAAAAAAGCAAAATGGCTGTCTGGGGAGGCCTTACAAATAGCTGTGAAAAGAAGAGAAGTGAAAAGCAAAGGAGAAAAGGAAAGATATAAGCATCTGAATGTAGAGTTCAAAGAATAGCAAGGAGAGATAAGAAAGCCTTCCTAAGCGATCAATGCAAAGAAATAGAGGAAAACAATAGAATGGGAAAGACTAGATCTCTTCAAGAAAATTAGAGATATCAAGGGAACATTTCATGCAAAGATGGGCTCGATAAAGGACAGAAATGGTATGGACCTAACAGAAGCAGAAGATATTAAGAAGAGGTGGCAAGAATACACAGAAGAACTGTACAAAAAAAGAGCTTCATGACCAAGATAATCA
>NW_011495086.1:8587034-8587435 GCF_000754665.1 Bison bison bison | reverse complement strand
AGATGATGCTGTGAAAGTGCTGCATTCAATATGCCAGCAAATCTGGAAAACTCAGCAGTGGCCACAGGATTGGAAAAGGTCAGTTTACATTCCAATCCCAAAGAATGCTCAAACTACCACACAGTTGCACTCATCTCACACGCTAGTAAAGTAACGCTCAAAATTCTTCAAGCCAGGCCTCAGCAATACGTGAATCATGAACTTCTAGATGTTCAAGCTGGTTTTAGAAAGGGCAGAGGAACCAGAGATCAAATTGCCAACATCTGCTGGATCATGGAAAAAGGAAGAGAGTTCCAGGAAAAGATCTATTTCTGCTTTATTGACTATGCCAAAGCCTTTGACTGTGTGGATCACAATAAACTGTGGAAAATTCTGAAAGAGATGGGAATTCCAGACCACCT
>NW_011495086.1:8583592-8586934 GCF_000754665.1 Bison bison bison | reverse complement strand
TGGATATGGAACAACAGACTGGTTCCAAATAGGAAAAGGAGTATGTCAAGGCTGTATATTGTCACCCTGCTTATTTAACTTATATGCAGAGTACATCATGAGAAATGCTGGGCTGGAGGAAGCACAAGCTGGAATCAAGATTGCCAGGAGAAATATCGATAACCTCAGATATGCAGATGACACCACCCTTATGGCAGAAAGTGAAGAGAAACTAAAAAGCCTCTTGATGAAAGTGAAAGAGGAGAGTGAAAAAGTTGGCTTAAAGCTCAACATTCAGAAAACGAAGATCATGGCATCTGTTCCCATCACTTCATGACAAATAGATGGGGTTCAGTGGAAACAGTGGCTGACTGTTTCTTTAGGCTTCAAAATCACTGCAGATGGTAACTTCAGGCATGAACTTAAAAGATGCTTACTCTTTGGAAGGAAAGTTATGACCAAACTGGATAGCATATTGAAAAGCAGAGACATTACTTTGCCAACAAAGGTCCGTCTAGTCAAGGCTATGATTTTTCCAGTGGTCATGTATGGATATGAGAGTTGTACTGTGAAGAAAGCTGAGTGCCGAAGAATTGATGCTTTTGGACTGTGGTGTTGGAGAAGACTCTTGAGAGTCCCTTGGACTGCAAGGAGATCCAACCAGTCCGTCCTAAAGCAGATTAGTCCTGAGTGTTCACTGGAAGGACTGATGTTGAAGCTGAAACTCCAGTACTTTAGCCAGCTGGTACAAAGAGCTGACTCATTTTTTAAAGACCCTGATGCAGGGAAAGATTGAGAGCAAGAGGAGAAGGGGATGGCAGAGGATGAGATGGTTGGATGGCATCACTGACTCAGTGGACATGAGTTTGGGTAAACTCTGGGAGTTGATAGACAGGGAGGCCTGGCATGCTTCGGTTCATGGGTCGCAAACTGTTGGACACGACTGAGAAACTGAACTGAATTGAATGCTAATAAAAAGAGTAGGAAGTAGGCAAGAACATATGGTTAATATAAGCAGAGAGATATAATCTATAAGCAACAGTAGAAGATTACGATAAAAATTTTGAGTACAACAACACTGTAATAGAAATGAGGACTGCCTTTGATGGATGCATCAGTAGACTGAATATGGCCAAGAAAAGTATAAGGGAGCTTGCAGATCCTTCAATAGAAACTCCCCCCCCCAAAAAAAAAAAAAAAAAAAACAACAAAAAAAAGAAACTTCCCAAATGACATGTCAAGGGAAGTGAGGGGATAAAAAATGCTAAACAGAATACTTAAGAACTGTGGGACAATTTTAAGAGGTTTTTAAACTTTTACTTGAAATACAGGAGGATAAGGACGAGGAAATGTAGAAGAAAAAATACTTGAAGAAGTAATGGCTGAGAACCTTCCAAAATTAATGACAGACTGTAAAACTGGATTAGGATTCTCAGGAATATGGAGTAGAATCATTAAAAAATTAAATACACTGAGACATATTCAAATTGTAGAAAGACAGTGACAAAGAGAAAAACATTAAAATAAGTCATGAAAAATAAGCATTTTACCCAGAAAATAATAAAGGTACAGATTACAGTGGATTGTTCATCAGAAATCCTAAAAGTAAAAGAGAAGAGACAGTGAAATATTAAAGTGTTGAAATAAAATACCACTAACCCAGAATTCCACGTCCAATAGAAAAATGCCCAGCTACAGAAACTTTCATTCATTACTAATTGGAATGAAAGCAATATAGCCACTTTAGAGAGAGTTTTGCAGTTTCTTACAAAAGCAAACATAGTTTACCATATAATCACACTTCTACAGGTTTACACAGAATATTGTAAGAGTTTGTGTCCATATAAAAACCTGAACATGAATGATTGCAGTAGCACTATTCAGTTTCCCAAACTCTTCCAAACTTGAAATAATCAAGATGTCCTTTTGTAGGTAAATGAATAAATGATGGCATATCTCCACAACAGAATATTATTTAGTGATTAAAATAAAAGTGAAAATGAAAGTTGCTCAGTCATGTCCAACTCTTTGTGAGCCCATGGACTATAACCTGCCAGGCTCTTCTGTCCAAGGAATTCTCCAGGCAAAAATGCCGGAGTGGGTAACCATTTCCTTCTTCATGGGATCTTCCTGACCCAGGGAACAAACCCAGGTCTCCCTCATTGCATGCAGATTATTTATCATCTGAGCCACTTAACCATTTGAGTCACAAGAGAAATCCAGGCTAAAAGAAATGAACTATCAATATATGGAACAACATGAATGAATTGTAAATGCATATTGTCGAGTAAAGGAAACTGAACTGGAAAGTCTACTTGATGCAAGATTCTAATTATACATTATTATGAAAAACTCAAAACTATAGAGATGGTGTTTGCCAATGTATAAGGTGAGGTTGTCAACAGGGAAGGTTTAGTGGATAAAACATTGGAATATTTTATGGTGGTGAAACTCTCATGTATAATACTATTAGAATGGATACATTACAATATGAATCTATCAAATCCCATGGAATTTTAAAGAATATAAAGTATAAAGTTTAAACCATAAGCAATTAAAATTAAAAAAAAAACAAAAACAAAACAGAAGTCAAGAGAATCCCAGGATAAAACATAGAATTATAAAAAAATCTACTTGAGTTACAAACATAGGACACCTCATTGAAGGGGGTGTGGGGGCAAGATAAATGCCAAACAACTTCAGAAATGAGTAGAGTTTTCAAGTTAATGGCAAAAGATATTGTAGAGAAGCACTATATTCTAGTAGATAATTTATTTACTGTGAGAATGGGGAAGTCAATTCTGATACAGCTCTATATGTATACTAAAACTGGAGAAACACGTTAATTGATGGTGGACGGTGGGAGTGAGCTTTCTTGGTGTTGTAGTGGCAAGTCCTAATGGATTAGATTTGAAGACGTCAGTATGAACTCATGTTTGGCTCAATATAGATAGGAAGGTGACATATGCAAGTATTGGTAGATATGCGTATATGCATCTGCTAGGATAGAAACATGTATTTCCTTGCTCTGTCAGCAGAAAGTTCCCAGGAGCGTTGGCAGTCCAGTATTAATGTATACATACGGTACCCAGATCTTGGTTTCTAATTCTATTCTTCAATAAAAAGATCCATATCTCCTTGGTAAAGTGCTTGGTTCAAGGACTGATGCAGGAAATAAAAAAGAGGACCTTGTGGTTGCAAAAAGTCAGATGTGACTTAGCAAATGAACAACAACAAAAACAAATGATGGAGGTATGTATAAAAGACAGAGGATCAAAGAGGACACTAATAGATGGAGAAATATACCATGTTCATGGATTGGAAGAATCAATATAGTGAAAATGAGTATACTACCCAAAGCAA
>NW_011495086.1:8570614-8583492 GCF_000754665.1 Bison bison bison | reverse complement strand
GATTAAAGATCTAAACATAAGACCAGAAACTATAAAACCCCTAGAGGAGAACATAGGCAAAACACTCTCCGACATACATCACAGCAGGATCCTCCATGACCACCTCCCAGAATATTGGAAATAAAAGCAAAAATAAACAAATGGGACCTAATTAACCTTAAAAGCTTCTGCACATCAAAGGAAACTATCAGCAATGTGAAAAGACAGCCTTCAGAATGGGAGAAAATAATAGCAAATGAAGCAACTGACAAACAACTAATCTCAAAAATATACAAGCAACTCCTACAGCTCAACTCCAGAAAAATAAATGACCCAATCAAAAAATGGGCCAAAGAACTAAATAGACATTTCTCCAAAGAAGACATACAGATGGCTAACAAACGCATGAAAAGATGCTCAACATCACTCATTATCAGAGAAATGCAAATCAAGACCACTATGAGGTACCATTTCACACCAGTCAGAATGGCTGCAATCCAAAAGTCTACAAATAATAAATGCTGGAGAGGGTGTGGAGAAAAGGGAACCCTCTTACACTGTTGGTGGGAATGCAAACTAGTACAGCCACCATGGAGAACAGTGTGGAGATTCCTTAAAAAACTGGAAATAGAACTGCCTTATGATCCAGCAATCCCACTGCTGGGCATACACACTGAGGAAACCAGAAGGGAAAGAGACACGTGTACCCCAATGTTCATTGCAGCACTGTTTATAATAGCCAGGACATGGAAGCAACCTAGATGTCCATCAGCAGATGAATGGAGAAGAGAGCAGTGGTACATATACACAATGGAGTATTACTCAGCCATTAAAAAGAATTCATTTGAATCAGTTCTAATGAGGTGGATGAAACTGGAGCCTATTATACAGAGTGAAGTAAGCCAGAAGGAAAAACACCAATACAGTATACTAACGCATATATATGGAATTTAGAGAGATGATAACAATAACCCTGTGTACGAGACAGCAAAAGAGACGCTGATGTATGGAACAATCTTATGGACTCTGTGGGAGAGGGAGAGGGTGGGAAGATTTGGGAGAATGGCATTGAAACATGTAGAATATCATGTATGAAACGAGAAACCAGTCCAGGTTCAATGCACGATACTGGATGCTTGGGGCTAGTGCACGGGGACGACCCAGAGGGATGGTATGGGGAGGGAGGAGGGAGGAGGATTCAGGATGGGGAGCACATGTATACCTGTGATGGATTCATTTTGATATTTGTCAAAACTAATGCAATTATGTAAAGTTTAAAAATAAAATAAAATTTAAAAAAATTAAAAAAAAAAAAAAAGACAGAGGAGCCAACTTAAAGAGCTGCCGCTTTTCAGAGCTTGAACTATAAGATAGAAAAAAAAAAAAAGATTAACACTAGTATTAGATTATTATCCAAAGTGTAAGATACATATACTTTAGTCCATACTGACATAAATAAGTGATAGTATCAGTAAACGTATAGGGAAAAGAGACAAATATCCTAAGCAGGAGAATTCCAAACATTTTATGCAAATACTCCTCATTCAATAGGGTGGAGAATAACTTCTGTCTCCCTAAGTGTGAAGTGCATATAATGAATTTCTTCCAAAGGGTACAGTATGAAAAGCAGAGTTGGGGGGGAGAGTAACTTCACAGTGAAGAAGCCTAACAAACACTGTTACAGTTAGGGAATAAAGATTAATGTCAATAGTATCAAGTCACACTGTAAATTCCCCCACGACTCAGCTGATAAAGAATATGCCTGTCAATGCATGAGATGCAAGAGATGTGGGTTTAATCCCTAGGTTTGGAAGATCTCCTGGAGAGGGAATTGGCAACCCACTCCAGTATTCTTGCCTGGAAAAATCCCAGGGACAGTGGAGCATACAAACGGCACACACACACACACACACACACTGTAAATATGTATCCTTGTCTAAATGTAACTATTTTTTTCAAGTTGCTCTGTCATTTGCATTAAGAAAAACTTCCTCTGGAGTTTTCACCACAGTACTATAGTTACATTAGTTCCATATCTGTTGAGTAAAATAATACAACAAACTACTATGAAAAAATGGTGGTGGTTTAGTCGCTAAACTGTGTCCAACTCTTGCAATCTCATGGTCTGTAGCTTACCAGTTTCCTGTGTCCATGGGATTTCCCAGGCCAGAATACTGGTGTGCGTTGCCATATCATCCTCCAGGGAATCTTCCTGACCTAGGGTTTGAACCCATGTCTCCTTCATTGCAGTCAGATTCTTTACCACTGAGCCACCAGGGAAACCCTATGTAAAAATAATAAATTTATATTCTAGAGATATTCTTGAGCTTTCATAAAAACCAATCCCATCATTAATTCAAAACTTATGTATGAATTCCAGGTGTATTAAAATATAGTTCTAATATGGCATTCTCTCCCTTTAAACATAGGTTAATAAAGAACGAATATATAAAGTATGAACTGCAGCACATTTGGTTAGGTAAGTTTAATTACATATAGTTATTCTTAAGGTAACAAAGATTATGGGCTTCCCTGGTGTCTCAGAGAGTAAACTGTCTGCCTGCAATGCAGGAGACCCGGGTACGATTCCTGGAACAGGAAGATCCCCTGGAGAAGGAAATGGCAACCCACTCCAGTACCCTTGCCTGGAAAATCCCATGGATGGAGAAGCCCGGTAGGCTACAGTCCATGGGGTCACAAGGAGTCGGACATGACCCAGCGACTTCACTTCACTTCATTCTTACGGTAACAAAAAGAATAGCATTTGTATTACAAAGCATGTATATATGGACTAATCAAGATGGATATTAATAGGTAGAAATAAGCAGAGAAGGCATTAACCAGATTAAGGTAAGTTTTAAACATTAATAGTTAGAGTAGCATGATATTCAGGAATGGAAATAAAGATCCATTCCTTTATTAGGAATGGAAATATTATTACAGATAGAATGGAAAATCCAGGACTAGGAGTAAGCCATGGTGGAACTTTCAGTTCAGTTCATTTGCTCAGCCGTGTCCAACTCTTTGCAGCACCATGGTCTGTAGCACACGAGGCCTCACTGTCAATCACCAACTCCTGGAGTTTACCCAAACTCATCTGCACTGAGTGGGTGATGCCATCCAACTATCTCATCCTCTGTCATCCCCTTCTCCTCCCTCCTTCAATCTTTCCCAGCATCAGGGTATTTTCCAATGAGTCAGCTCTTTGCATTATGTGGCCAAAGTATTGGAGTTTCAGCTTCAGTATCAGTCCTTCCAATGAGCACTCAGGACTAATCTCCTTTAGGATGGACTGGTTGGATCTCCTTGCAGTCCAGGGGACTCTCAAGAGTCTTCCGCAACACCACAGTTCAAAAGCATCAATTCTTCAGTGCTCAGCTTTCTTTATAGTCCAACTCTCACATCCATACATGACAGGGAATGCTAATCCAATGTAGAAAAGACAGAACATTCACTAAAGTGTAATGTGATGACTTGATTAACCTTTTGCAAAAAATAACAACTATATTCATATCCCATGTTTCTCATTGGGATGAAATCTAATGTATCACATATTTAATCGGCAAAATCAAAAGTAGTAAAATGAAATATGTGAGAATTCCCTTATTCCTCCATCTTTTTAGATGGAGATTTTAATAGATATTTATAAAATTTGATGACTAAAAATATAGGGTCTTTGCATATTAGAAAAAAGAAAGTAAACATTTTTTAATCATTGAATAGGCAAATTAGATTGCTCTGGGGAACAGGAGGGATCTAGGAAATGATGTAAGGGCTGCAAGATTTAATTTTGCACTCACTGATCACTTTGGATTTCCTTTTCATATGTTTGTTTTACTTTGTTGTTGTTTAGTCACAAAGTCATGTCCTACTCCATTGCGAGCCCATGGACTGTAGCCCATCATGCTCCTCTGTCCATGGAATTTCCCAAACAAGAATACTGGAGTGGGTTGACATTTCCTTCTTCAGGGGATCTTCCCAACCCAGGGATCGAACCCACATCTCTTGCATTGGCAGGCAGGTTGTTTACCACTGGGCCACCAGGGAAGCCCTTATTTTGCTTTATGACAGTAAAATTTCACATTGTATAAAGGCTGTGTGGAAACCACATAGTATAAAATGATCAAGATAAATAATTATAGAAAATTACAATTTATATTTTGGAATCAACAAGATTATTTGTTTATTCCTATATTTCCATCTAGATAATTTTTTAAAACCAGACAAGGCATGTAGACCTTAATTCATTTGTGTACACTGTTCCTTTAGTTAATGGCTGCCAGTAGCTGAATTAAGAAAATTTCCAAAGTTTCCAAGATTAGTAAGAAAACAAATGTGATGATTTATCTGTTTTCCAGTTTTGATAGATAAATAAAAAGTTGATGTTGTCTTTATTTCCTCTCTATTTTATCATCAGCAGACATTGTGATATATTATGTATATTGACTAGATCTTCCTGTAAAGTCTAAAATAAGGAGACTCCAATATAGCTTATTCAATTTTAGTGAAGAATACATCAAAATGTATTATATTTTTGTAATATTTCCACATAGAATTAATTATAAACTATACATGATTATTTTGATGCATTATTTTTGACTTGATTATTTATTGTTATATAGCTTTAAAAAGCAATATCATGAAAAATTCACATTTTCTGCACATAGTCACTAATTTTAAAATGTTAATTTTATAAAAATAAATTATAAGTTTCATTTTAATATACTTCATGCAATTTAAAATGGCATGCTATCATTTGTGGGAGGAAAGTAGCAAATTCCTGAGTTTCACTGCAGGCGCAAATAAAGTTTGCAACTGTGACCAGTTCTATGATGATTTGTTAAGGTCTTCTGCATTTAAAAACTGAATCTCATCTGGTTTAAGGTTAAGCTGACTAGGGTATAAATTTCCAACAGGGAAAGCTTGGTTTCATAGACCAATTGTAAGAGTCCATGTGAGTTATAGTTGAGAGAACTGTCATTCTAAATTATAAACATTCATCTATTTCCCTTTTCTTGCATTTTATTTTGTCCTTTTTAAAAATAAAAACTCAGTGATATTCTTGCAGAAAAGCTAGAAAAGGAAACTCGCAGCCATAAAGGAGAAGATTTGAGCTATTGGCAAATGGTTAAGTTAAAATGAAGTAAATGTGAAGTGGGATTTGCATTCTAGTCATTGGTGTGGTATATAATCATGTACTGTATGCAGTTAAATGAGTCTGTTGTCTGGCTGCAATGAATATCTACATCCATCCGAACAGTTAATGAGGAATAAATGACTTATTATCCACAAATGGCTGTGTCTAAATAGCTCTGCAACAAAAACAGAATATTAAAAAGTGTAACCAAAATAGATCTTAAATGATAATGAATGTACTTAGACTATTAATTAATTTTTAAAGCATCATAAGTTTCAATGCTTTAGGATAAAATCAGCACTAGAACAAGTTCAAGCACAATGACAGATTCAAAGTGTGAGTTTTAAATTAAACTTGAATGTATATGTATGGTTTAATGTGTGTGCATGTGTATACATGTATATATGTATATACTGACCCCCTCCACACGTATATATGCACACAAGTACATACATAGATACACTCATATTTTTTTAAACTGTATTTTATAAGACATCTTTGCTATCATGAAAATGATAACACATGGGTTAAACTTACATACTCAAAAGTGCTACATTCATGTTTAATACATTCATTTATAGTTTACAAACCAATTTTTTAAAAAGAGAATGTCTTATTAAAACTATTTTTCTATATGCCTGAAGAAATTCATATAGTTTTGAAATAAAGAGATTATTTTTTGTGAAAGCTAAAACATCATATTTTAGAATATAATTTTTAAAAAGAACTTACAACTTTATACTTTTTTCATAATAGTTCACTATAATATTTTACTCAACTAATATGAAATAAATTTTTAAAAGCAACTTTATCCATATTGCTTTGTGGTCAAAAATTCAAAGAGCTGTAAATGACAAGGGAGCAACTTCTGAAAATGGCTGAGTTCAGGCATTGTGTAAATCACCCCCAAAATTCAGAAAAGCTATTTATTATTTTATCACCTCAATAGCTTGTAATTTATCTATTCTCTTAATTTAACTTCAACAAGATCCCGACTACCTTTATCATTAGCACAGGAAACTGCAGTCATTTCAAAATGACCCAGCAATGCTCCTGAACTCAACCCATATTGCTGCATGCTTGCTCAGTCATGGCTGACTCTGCAACCCATGGACTGTAGCCAGGCAGGCTCCTCTATCCATGGAATTTTCAGGCAAGTATACTGGAGTGGTTTGCCATTTCCTTCTCCACCAGATCTTCCAGACCGAGGGACTGAACTCACCTCTCCTGCGTCTCCAGCATTGTCAGGCAGATTGTTTACCATAGAGCCACCAGAGAAATTCATATTCTTGTCCTTCAAATCCATTTATCTCCCTGAAGGCAATCTATAAAAATATCATATCTGAGTGTGTCACCCCCACCACCCATTACCCCTTATTCAAGTATTCCCGTTACTTTCAACCATGGACCCATTCTCTTACCCCTTCCTTCTTCGGCAGTGGTGTCCTTTGCTCTTTCTATCATTGATTGACAGTATTTTGAAAATATTCTTTGACTGAAACATGCCCCATATCTAGGGGGATTTTTTTTCATATTCTATTATACTCATTTTCATTTTTTCTGAATCATCAGTTTTCCAAGGAAAATTATGCTGAACTTGCAGATCATTCCAATTTCCCCTATATGCTTCTGTATATAACCTACACATCTCTCCAGATGAATTTTCCAGAGTTCTAATTTTCCCTATATTTGTAAGCATGAAGCAGAGTATATACTAAAATGAAATAAGAGTGACTTTATGTGAATGAGAAATTATGACTTGATCACAGCATTGTGTAGACACAGTATTAGCATTATATTTCAACCACTTCTTGCCAGACTTAGTAGAAACACAATGAATTAATGAATGCTGTTTGAACATTGAGCAAGTATTTCTAAGGTTTGCAGATTGTCTTAGTTTTCTGTCACCTATTCCTGGAAAGGATAGCAGTATTAAAGATAGAATATCTATATCAGAAATATATGTTTTAAATTGTCAGTGATTTATTTCACAAGTAAATGAAAAATATCAGAGATATAGAAACTTGTGTCTTGAATTTTTAGACATTTCAGAATTTTCAGTAGCTGAACACTTTTAAAATTACATTTGAACACAAATTTGGCCAAAAGTTAAATGTTTGGGTTCAGTTCAAAGTGATCTCATTCTTATTTTGCCAAGTGTCCATATTTCAAGGAATCTTCAGTTTGATGAAAGTATGACTTAGTCTTTGTGGATAAGTTCACATTGATTCTGTCCCTGCTCAGCGCTAAGACTATCCAGGAAAATACCAAGGACATATTTCTATGCAGATACAATTAGTCATAACAGGGAAATACATGTGAAACTATAGAGAGTAAGGACTTCCCTAATAGCTCATCAATAAAGAATCTGCTTGTCAATGCAGGAAAAATAGGTTCAATCCCTGGGTTGGGAAGATTCTCTGGAGGAGGAAATAGCAACTCATTCCAATTTTCTTGCTTGGGTAATCCCATGGACAGAGGAGCCTTGCAAAAGACTTGGACCCACTTAGTGACTAAACAACAACATAAAGAGCAAAGGAAACATGAATTCGTATAATTAAGCGTGAAGGAAAATTTGTCATTTTTATTTGAATTTTTTAGATGGTAATTTTTTACTATCATACCATGATTATCATACAAATTGTTACAGTAGAATAATATAACCTAGAAACATTTTTAATTTATACTTTATTTTGAAAAATGTCAAAATACAAATTCATATGAAATAAGTTCAAACTTAAAACGAAAGTGTGGTTCCTTTAGTAAATTGATTTTCCACGCAAACTATCTTTATTTGTATCTTCATGAAAATTTAAGAAAACAACACAGAAATTATTTTTAATGAGAGAAGTGATTGAAATATTTAATAGTCTAGCAGACATAATGTGTTTAGATATAATTAGCCCAAATGACAAGAATATAAAAATCTTATGGGTTAAACAAAGCTAGAGAGGAAGTGAATGTGAAAGCATATAGTGCACATGACATATTTTTTCTGTATTTTCTAATAACAGCTATTGATAGGCATGAACTTGAAGCAGTGATCATCATATAAGAATATTTGTTATCTGTCCAAAGTTTTTGATTCTGAAAGTTTTCCAGTTTGGTTGAGTTTATATTTTTAAAATTTAAAAAGGGGGCTTTTGTCTTGTCTCAGTGATGAAGAATCTCCCTGCCAATACAAAGACACAGGTTCAACTCTGGTTTGGGAAGATCCCACAACTAAGCCCATGCACCGTAACTACTGAGACTGTGCTCCAGAGCCCAGGAGCCTCAAGCATTTAGCCCACATGATACGACTACTGAGGCCTGCTTGCCCTATAACCTGTGCTCTATAGGAGAAACCCCCATGATAAGAAACCCACACACTGCAACTGGAGAGTAGACTTGCTCACTGCAACTAGAGTTAAGCCCACACAGCAGTGGAGACCCAGCACAGCCAAAAACAAATAAATACAATTATTAAAAAAAACTAAAATGCATTTAAAAATTAAATTATTCCTAGGAATATCTGGAAAGTATAATAGATTGTGCAACTAAACATTCTCATTTGGCTACAAAATAAAACATTAAAATAGAAATGGTCATCTAGGACTAATGGTAAACTCAAGTCAGGGATGTGTTGAGAAACACTTTACAAGGCTTTTTAAAATCATGCCTCGTTGATATAGCTAATGATAAAATGCTGATTTTCCACCAAGGATGTGAAATTATTGTAGATATTATTTGTGTTTCTACTTTGTTTTATTCTAAGCTAAGTCACTTCAGTCATGTCCGACTCTGTGTGACCCCACAGACAGCAGCCCACCAGGCTCCACCGTCCCTGGGATTCTCCAGGCAAGAACACTGGAGTGTGTTGCCATTTCCTTCTCCTATTTTATTCTAACACTCACCATTTGCTAAAACAATTTTCCAAATAACAGAGAATATCCTACACCCTGACAGTTAAGTGACGGCTTCCCTCGTGGCTCATTGGTAAAGAATCCACCTGAAATGCAGGAGGCCACGGTTTGATTCCTGGGTCAGGAAGACCCCCTTGGGAAAGGATAGGCCACACACTCTGGTATTCTTGGGCTTCCCTGGTGGCTCAGATGGTAAAGAATTCATCTAAAATGAGGGAGACCTAGGTTCGATTCCTGGGTGGGGAGGATCCCTACAGGAGGGCAATGGCAACCCACTCCAGTATTCTTGCCTGGAGAATCCCCATGGATAGAAGTGCCGGGCAGGCTATAGTCCATGAACTTTAGCCTATCAGACTCCACTGTCCATGGAATTTTCCAGGCAGGAATATTGGAGTGGGTTGCCATTTTCTAGAAACAGCTTGCCTATATATGTATTTAAACTAGCATAGTATCTAGAATCTAAGCTTATTAATATTGTCTAATACGTGTTATATTCTTTGCAGCCAAATATGTAAAAGCTCTATACAATCAGCAAAAACAAGACCAGGAGCAGACGGACTGTGGCTCAGATCATGAATTCCTTATTGCAAAATTCAGATTTAAACTCAAGAAAGTAGGAAAAACCTACTGGTTTTCAGGTGTGACCATTCAGGTGTGACCTAAAACCTAAATCAAATCCTTTACTACACACACACACACACACACACACACACACTATATAGACTATACAGTGGAAGTGACAAATTGATTCAACGGATTAGATCTAATAGATAAAGTGCCTGATGAAATATGGATGGAGGTTCGTGACATTGTAGAGGAGACCGGGATCAAGACCATCCCCAAGAAAAAGAAATGCAAAAAGGCAAAATGGTTGTCTAAGGATACCTTACAAATAGCTGTGAATCAACAAAGAGAAAGGCAAAGGAGAAAAGGAAAGATATACCCATTTGAATGCAGAGTTCCAAAGAATAGTAATGAGAAATAATAAAGCCTTCCCCAGTGATCAATGCAAAGAAATAGAGGAAAACAATAGAATGGGAAAGACTAGAGATCTCTTCAAGAAAATTGCAGATACCACGGGAATGTTTCATGCAAAGATGGGCAAAATAAAGGGAAGAAACGATATGGACCTGAAAGAAGCAGAAGATATTAGAAGAGGTGGCAGGGATACACAGAAGAATTATACAAAAAAGATCTTCATGACCCAGATAACCACAATGGTGTGATCACTCACCTAGAGCCAGACATCCAGGAATGCAAAGTCAAATGGTCCTTAGGAAGCATCACTTCAGACAACGCCAGTGGAGGTGATGGAAATTCAGATGAGCTATTTCAAATCCTAAAAGATGATGTTGTGAAAGTGCCAACAAATATGCCAACAAATCTGGAAAATTCAGCAGTGGCCACAGGACTAGAAAAGATGAGTTTTCATTCCAATCCCAAAGAAGGGCGATGCCAAAGAATGTTCAAACTACTACACAATTGCACTCACCTTATGCACTAGTAAAGTAATGCTCAAAATTCTCCAAGCCAGGCTTCAAGAGTATATGCACTGTGAACTTCCAGATGTTCAAACTGGTTTTAGAAAAGGCAGAGGAACCAGAAATCAAATTGCCAACATCCATTTGATCAAAAAAGAAAAAAACAGCAAGAGAGTTACAGAAAAACATGTATTTCTTCTTTATTGACTACTCCAAATCCTTTGACTATGTGGATCACAACAAACTGTGGAAAAGTCTTAAAGAGATGGGAATACCTGACCACCTGACCTGCCTCCTGAGAAATCTGTACGTAGGTCAAGAAGCAACAGTTAGAACTGGACATGGAACAACAAACTGGCTCCATATAGGAAGGATATATCATGGCTGTATATTGTCACCCTGCTTATTTAACTTATATGCAGAGTACATCATGGGAAATGCTGGGCTGGATGAAGCACAAGCTGGAATTAAGATTGCCAGGAGAAATATCAGTGACCTCAGATACACAGATGATACCACCCTTATGACAGAAAGTGAAGAAGAACTAAAGAGCCTCTTGATGAAAGTGAAAGACAAGAGTGAAAAAGTTGGCTTAAAACTCAACATTCAGAAAACTACAATCATGGCATCCGGTCACATCTCTTCATGACAAACAGATGGGGAAACAATGGAAACAGTGACAACTTTATTTTGGGGGGCTTCAAAATCACTGCAGATGGTCACTGCAGCCATGAATTTAAAAGACACTTGCTCCTTGGAAGAAAAGCTGTGACCAAACTAGAGAGCATATTTAAAATCAGAGACATTACTTGCCAACAAAGTTCCATCTAGGCAAAGCCATAGTTTTTACAGTAGTCATGTATGGATGTGAAAGCTGGACCATAAAGAAAGCTAAGTGCCAAAGAATTGATGTTTCTGAACTATGGTGTTGGAGAAGACTCTTGAGAGTCCCTTGGACTGCAAGGAGATCCAACCAGTCAATCCTAAAGCAAATCAGTCCTGAATATTCATTGGAAGGTCTGAGGCTGAAGCTTCAATATTTTGGCCACCTGATATGAAGAACTGACTCATTTGAAAAGACCGTTATGCTGGGAAAGGTTAAAGGCAGGAAGAGAAGGAGTCAACAGATAATGAGATGGTTAGATGACATCATCGACTGGATGGACATGCATTTAGCTAGCTTCCAGAGAGTGTGACGGACAGGGAAACCTGGTGTGCTGCAGTCTGTGGGGTCACAAAGAGTAGGACATGGCTGAGAGACTGAACTAACTAACTAATAGGTGTTAAAACAAATAACAGAAAAGAGAGTTATATTAAACTCATTTTCTTTATAATAACAATTTGAAAAGAAATAAACATAGATTTCAAATTTCTATCACATTAAGTATTGTTGAAGAGAATGAGAAGAAAACCCACACCACATGTGCTCTTAATGTGATGTTCTAAGGCTCACTTGCACTTCACACATACATGAAATGTCACATGCTGACCACCATAATTCCCACACAATGATATTTCTGAATGTACATGTTAAACTTTTGTTAACATTATTACTAAATTATAATTTCAGTTCAGTTCAGTCGCTCAGTCGTGTCTGACTCTTGGCGATCCCATGAATTGCAGCACACCAGGCATCCCTGTCCATCACCAACTCCTGGAGTTCACTCAGACTCACGTTGACTGAGTCAGTGATGCCATCCAATCATCTCATCCTCTGTGGTCCCCTTCTCCTTCTGCCCCAAATCCCTCCCAGCATCAGAATCTTTTCCAATGAGTCAACTCTTCGCATGAGGTGGCCAAAGTACTGGAGTTTCAGCTTTAGCATCATCCCTTCCAAAGAAATCCCGGGGCTGATTCCTTCAGAACGCACTGGCTGGATCTCCTTGCAGTCCAAGGGACTCTCAAGATTCTTCTCCAACACCACAGTGCAAAATCATCAATTCGTCGGCACTCAGCTTTCTTCACAGTCCAACTCTCACATCCATACATGACCACTGGAAAAACAATAGCCTTGACCAGATGGACCTTTGTGGCAAAGTAATGTCTCTGCTTTTCAATATGCTATCTAGGTTGGTCATAACTTTTATTCCAAGGAGTAAGCATCTTTTAATTTCATGGCTGCAGTCACCATCTGTCGTGATTTTGAAGCCCCCCCAAAAATAAAGTCTGACACTGTTTCCACCGTTTCCCCATCTATTTCCCATGAAGTGATGGGACTGGATGCCATGATCTTTGTTTTCTGAATGTTGAACTTTAAGCCAACTTTTCCACTCTCCTCTTTCACTTTCATCAAGAGGCTTTTTACTTCCTCTTCACTTTCTGCCATAAGGTTGGTGTCATCTGCATATCTGAGGTTGTTGATATTTCTCCTGGCAATCT
>NW_011495086.1:8558806-8570514 GCF_000754665.1 Bison bison bison | reverse complement strand
TGCCATAAGGTTGGTGTCATCTGCATATCTGAGGTTGTTGATATTTCTCCTGGCAATCTTGATTCCAGCTTGTGCTTCTTCCAGCCCAGCGTTTCTCATGATGTACTCTGCATATAAGTTAAATAAGCAGGGTGACAATATTTAGGCAAGGCAAAAAAAAAAAAAAAAGAAAGGTTAAGTAAATTAATGTTTGTTAAAATTTACCTAGGAAAGGATATGTGAAGCAGAGTACATCATTTGTGGATTTTGATCAATTATTCTATATAATTTTTATAAAAATATTAAAAATTTAGATTAAAATTTTAAGATGAATTCAGGTTTTTCCCATAATGCTTTCAACTAAAAAAAGCTGTTTATAAGTTTATGTAGGTTATAATCAATCACAAATGACTTTTAACAATAGATATTAAAATAAGTCATTTAAAAGTAAGAACACTTCCCTTCAAAATTGTTTATTGCTTGATATAATATAATGATTCTAATTTTATAAAAACAATATAAATGTCAAAAGTTATAGATATCTGTTTGGGTACCTGGATCCTAAAGCAGTAAAAACCATGAAGGAAAATGTTGTATGAACATACTTCATTTATTCAAACCCAAACCAAACAACAACAAAAACTGTAAAACTTCTCCCAACTTCATTATCTAGCCCGTCTGCCAAATTTCAAATAATTTGCCATTGAATTCTTAATCACTTCTGGCAAAAATGCATGACTTAACACAACTTTTTACCATATCTTGGCAACTAGGGAAAATTGTCTTGCGGAGGAAAGCCCTAAAATTTTTAACGTCATTTGTGCACTTGCAAGATGGACATTTTTCCTGTGGCAGTGCATAACTGCTTGAAGGTAGTGAAATCAATACCTAAAGCAGTTAATTCTGTTGAATGGAATAGCTTTACTGTACTTCTTTCTGGTATTTAGTTGGCAGTTAAATGTTGAGTTTCAGGTTTGATTAGGTTTTATATTTAAGTATATCAGTTTATCAGTTAGTTTACATGCAATCTTCTATGAATATATATGTTTTTCTGTACTTCAGTCACTTCACTTATATATTGCTTAGGCTTACCAAGTGTCTGGTTACTTCTTTGTGGATATTTAAGTATATTAATTTTTTAAAAATAATGTTATAAAACAATGAGCGATATCACAACATAGCAGGAACTGGGCACTGCATCTAGACATCAGGTATGAGTCCTGGAGCAACAAACGAGGTTCTACAAATGCATTCTATAAATTCTACAAATAATATTTTTATTTTTTTTTTGCTTTAGTTTCCTTATCTCCAAAGAGATGCTACTTTGACAATACAATTGCATGCATTAAACATATGAAAATGCATGGCATTATATAAATACTCAATATGTATTTATTTTTCTTTTTACTGAAAAACTAAAGCTGTTTCTAAACATCTGTATACTTTTGCATGAATTATTTTTATCATTAGTATTGATATTATTTTAATGACTATGTAAAAACCATACACTTAAGCTTCTCTTTTGTAAAGCATAGAGTTTTCTTCATTCCTCAAATATGTTGCTTTCCATTTATTGCACTGTATTCTCAAAACGGTTCTAAATTCCTTACATATTTTTTTAATATGAACAATAAATCAAGTATTAAAAGGATTATGACTCTGAAAGAAAGCACTTGGGGATACTTTTTTGAATCTGTACTGGTTTTGAAGCTTATTTATTTTTGTGGAATTTTTATTTATATTGACAGGGGGATTTCAGTGACAGCAGACACTATTCATATTAAATTAGAAAATATTTAATACGAAGTAGGAACATTTTATATTTTAGTCACAGCTGGGAAGTAGTATTAAATAATATTTATTTCCTAAAAATTGTGAGGATGGATGTTATTTATATCTTCAACATTATCTCTAACATTTATCATTGTTTTAATATGATACATACAAAACAGATTTTTCAGTCTTGTCCTTAGGCATCTGTCTGCTCACTTGAAGGACGCCAATTATATTTGTATATATCACCTATTTTAATGACATCACTAAGGAGTCCATGGTGGCTCAGTGATAAAGAATTCTCCTGCCAAGAAAGGAAATGCAGGTTGAATCCTGGGTGGGGAAGATACGCTAGAGAAGGAAATGGCAATCCACTCCAGTATTCCTGCCTGGGAAATCCCATAGACAGAGGAGCCTGCCGGCTAGAGTCCATGAGATTGCAAAGAGTTGGACATGACTGAGTGACTAACCAATTAACAGCAAGAAAGAGTCCATATACTTTCGGAAAAGTTTCCAAAGTATTAACAATTACTGTAAATAGTAGATATAATCAATTATTTACATCTCCAAAGTAGGTTTTAACAAATTCACCTTTTTCTATGTGTAGCTATTTTGTATATCTAAATGGTAAGAACTAGTTTAAAAGATTATATTCATTTGTTTGGCTTTGTTTAACTATAATAACACAATCTAATAGTGTGTTAAATGAAAATCATTGGGAGTGGTAAGAAAGTTAATAAGTAAAGATATTCTTCCTCTATATTCTTTTTTTATTAAATCTTTAAAAATTTATTAATTTTTAAATTTTAATTGGAGGCTAATTACTTTACAATATTGTATTGGTTTTGTATTCTTGACTGATAAATCTTTGAAGATATACAAAGATTGATAGATATCTCTGTATGTCTTATAACATAAATTAGGAAAAGTGTGAGATGATAAATGCATTGCTCCTTTTTGACTGGTAGATTTTGATATCCTAAAGCTTACTGAAGCTCACTAAGAGAGATTTAATGAAGTCTTTTTGTACCAGGGAAACTGATGATTCTGGCAATGAACTTGTTTGGGACACACTATCTGATCCCACCACTTAGATGCTTTTATCTGATGCCTACTTCTCTTCTGATGTCACACTAAAGAAGACTGCATGTATCTAGCACTTTTTTTTTTTTTTCAATGTAAGTTTATTCACGAAGAAAAGTTCCCAGAGTAGACGTAAAAGAAAACTGCAACATTTGTGTACAACACCATATAACTCTCAGAAGTGGACCGAGCTGTGATGAATCTCTTGGAATTGTTTTCTTGACAGTTACATCAAGAAGATTAGTATCTCCCATACTCCTTTTCTAACTTCTTGAGGAACCAATTCTCTTTGAGGATCAGGATATCAAAGATACATGGCTTAGAGATTAACATTAAAATGCAAATACAAGATGAATTTATCTCTCCAATCGTATTTATTTTCATGTCACTTCTCCCCTCTTTCTTCTCCACTCCTCCCCTATTCATCTTACTGTGTCAAAACACATAGAATGATCTACAATTTTTCTAAAACCTCACATAGTTCCACAACTTGCTTTTTTAATTAAGTTTAACCCTCTTTCCAGGAAATACTTTAGCCCCAATTTGGTGTATCCTATGTTCATCTTGTCTTTACAATAAAATAATGGTTAATTTATTTTCAAAATATCAGTGGTTTAGATTATAGCTATATTTATCTAATTATTTGAAAAATAATAATGTCTGTTAGAAAAAACACAAAATTCCAAGACTCTACAGTCTATATGGTTTAGATAACACTCTCTAGAGTAAAGAATTTATGATGGAGTGAAAAATTCCCCAGATCTTAAGAAGTATTAATAATATATATGCTTAGAAACATTCTCCTTAATTACTCCTCCAGAAATGCCTTTGCCCAGGACCTTCTCAGAGTGACCTCTTCTTCATACAGTACACATGATGTTTTTGAAACAGAATATCTGTGTTACTTAAAACAACAACAAAACTGTAATGATGCCAGAACTAGCAAGCATTATTTATTATATGAACAGATTCCTGCCCAATTGCAAAAGGAGAATAAACTTTGGAAATTCAGTGTGTGTAGGTAATCTATAGTCTGAAATACAGTCTAGCAAACAGAGATGGCTACACGAGAATACAGATGGAGTAAAAATTGAGCTAATCACTTTGAGTTAAATAAATGAGAACTAAGATTCTTTTACTAAGAATGTGAAAGATCCTCCCACAATAAGAGTAAACATTATTCCATTATTCCAAAGACTGTTTTATATCAGAAAAATAAACAAGAAGTATTGTGTTATATTGTTAAAGATAGTCTTCTTACATAAAATGTGTTTGTTAAAATGGAGGGTATTATTAGCCAGTTGGTTAAGGGAAAATATCATGGTAAAAATAATCTGAATGCACTGCATGCACAGTGGTACTTTGAATACACCTTGACAGCAATTTTCAGTTGAAGAGACACACTATATAACATACAAACCAAATTTAATGTCAAAGTCTTCTGTGGCTCTTTAAGTTAAAGGTTGTACAGAAATGATAGTATATGGAGATCAACAAGATATACTCACCTAGATAAACAGTTCAAAATGTCCATGTGTATCATGGTTGAAGTAACCATGAGCTTCTTCAAGTACCAAAAATAAAATAATCCAATAGCATTTGTTTTAAAATAACTTGAAAGATCAATATTCATATTTATTGCATAAAATCACTTTTAAGAACTCCAGCATGCCTAATTCGCATCAGATACTTCTTGATGCATACTTCCTTTTATTGAGAAATCACTTTACTTTTTGTTTCTTTATGCTCTAAGCAACTATCACTCATTTAAACCTTTTAAAGCAAGAAGAGAATTCTTAGGTCATCTCTACTGTGTTGCTTTTCAAAGGAAGTATGTAAAGAGGAAAAGTGTTTTCACTGAATGATTGAGTATTTGTCTATTAGGTATATCTTTCACACCAGGCACTTGCATACATATTACATAACATCGTCTGAGAAGCTAAATGAGCCTAATTTTATTATTTCAGTAGGAATCTCTCATTGGCACCTCAGGGACTTAGCTTATCAAAAAATAATTTTTAAATTATAACAAGTAAATTTGAGTGCTTAAAAACGAACTGTCAACTTGATTAAAATAAAAATACAAGAAGTTTTACTTTCAACGTCTCTATTAGATAAACAGTTTTCACTTAAGACTGACTTTAAATTCTGAATAAAACATCAAAGAATATTTTGAATCAGTTTGGTTCAACTGTAAGTTTCCAAGCATCATTTATAAAATTATTAGATTTCATACTTTGTGGACTAATAAAGAAGAGCAGATGGTGATAATACGAGCCAAACATTATTTAAAGGTGGCTTTTTGCATAATTGTGCATTTTGAGTTTCTTGGAAAATAAAGCAGTATGATCACATTGCATTCAATTTTAATATTTTTTCATTAATTTATTAAATTCAAGCAATTTACAGTATACTAAACACACAAACATTATTGTTGAGTAAAAAAAAAAAGATTACTTAAAGCAAAATGATACCAGAGGAAATGAAATAGAGTAACTTAAATGTGTCTGCTTTAACACAAATTTAGGCTTTATTGTTTTTAATGAAATTAATCACACATTATAATTAATGAATATTAATGACAAATATAAGCATCATACCACCGTCAAATTATTCAGTGAAAAAAGCAATGAATCATTCATGCTTAATTAGTCTTTTTTACAGCTTTATTAAGGTATAATTGTTCTACACAGAACTACACATATTTAACATATACAACTTGATGAGTTTAGACATATGCATATACCCGTGATACCATGCTCAATTACTCTTAAAGATTCTGTATATGCAAATTATGAGTTTTACAAGCAAAAATTGAAGGTCATAAATTTCTCTACATGTAATAAACAACAAATAATTCAAAAATCTAGCCGTGAGTATAACCCCCTAGCTATTTTATCAGTAATTGATGAACTAGGAAGATTAAAATAACAACACAACTAAGGCAAATTAATTTTTCTCTGTTGGTGTTGGGTGTTCCTCAATAGGCAAGCAATCTGATTGAATCTTTTTTTTTTCATCTTTCACATAATTATATAATTTTCCATTTAAAAATAAAGTTTAAGGAGCATATTTAGGGTAAGAAGCTGAATAAAACTGAAAAGATAAATGATAGGTGTTATCAAGACCAAGAAACAGAGCATGTTGTGTTTGTGTTAGTATGTGGCTGTTGTAAACTTCAAACTGGGATATGTTCTGAGTGTCACTACCATATAAGCATTAAATCAGTGTCACTGGCAAAATGCATAAACATATGACAGTTTGAATTTATAATGTTTATGGAAGAAATCATTTTTAATGTATACTATAAAACTTGAAATACTCAGGAGCTGAGTGAATAAGTCTGTTGCCACTTACAATTTTCATCTATTAGTCCCATTACTTTTCTTTTAATATGGTCTTTTTCAGCTACTGTTGCAAACTCTCAAGTTGAACTGTTGTATTTTAATAGTATTATATGCCACCTGTGTGGTTATGATCTTTATTTATATAAAAACCAAATATTTAGTTTAAAAAAAAGATATTTATTTTTACCACAAACCCATGACTTGGCACTTAAATATTACTGTCACCCTGCTTATTTAAATAACTTATATGCAAGTACATCATGAGAAATGCCAGGTTGGAGGAATCACATTCTGGAATCAAGATTGCCAAGAGAAATATCAACAGCTTCAGATATGCAGATAATACCACCCTAAAGGCAGAAAGTGAAGAGGAACTAAAGAACCTCTGAGGAAGGTGTAAGAGGAGAGTGAAAAAGCTGGGTTAAAACTCAACATCCAAAATCTAAGACCACAGCATCTGATCCCATCACTTCATGATAACTAGAAGGGGAAAAATTGGAAGCGCTGACATTTTATGTTCTTGAGCTCCAAAATCACTGTGGATGGTGACAAGCAACAATGAAATCAAAAGATGCTTGCTCCTATAAAGAAAAGCTATGACAAAGCTAGATAGCATATTAAAAAGCAGGGACATTAATTTGCTGACAAAGGTCCATATAGTCAAATCTATGGTTTTTCCAGTAGCTATGTATGGATGTGAGAGTTGGACCATAAAGAAGGCTAAATGCCAAAGAATTGATGCTTTCAAATGTGGTGCAGGAGAAAACTCTTGAGAATCCCTTGGACAGCAAAGAGATCAAACCAGTTAATTCTAAAGCAAATCAACCCTGAATATTCATCAGAAGGACTGAGGCTGAAGCTGAAGTTCATATACTTTGGCCTTCTGATGGAAAGAATTGACTCATTGGAAAAGACCCTGATGCTGGCAAAGACTGAAGGCAAAAGAAGAATGGGGCTGTTGAGGAAGACATGATTTGATAGCATCATTGACTCATTGGGCATGAATTTAAGCAAACTCCAGGATATACAGAAGGACAGGGGAGCCTAGTATGCTGCAGTTCATGGGGTCACAAAGAATTGAAAACAACTTAAAGACTGAATAATAAGTACTTGGTCAGTACAATCAGTGGTCATGGAATGTAAATGAACCTCAGAGCAAGTTGTATTTTGCTTCCCTGTTGAATTCAGAATAAAAACTATACACTTTTAATTATGGAAAAATAAGGAATGATATATTTCTTGCACACTTAAATTTGTAACTGAAATAAGTATCTGCTACTCTTGTATACATTAGATTTAAATAAGCAAAAATATTGCATATCTAATTAGTAGATAAGTTTGTTATCAAGTAAATATACTACAGACAAAATTAATCAAATGCTGACTCCCTGAAGTTTACTAATAGATTAAATTAACATTTATTTACATATGAATTGTAGTAAAACTTATAGTCTATCCTAATATTGACTTGCATCCTTAAAAACACATAATTGGATTATCGGAGCTGTGTACTTACCTCTGATCTTGAAATGTTCTCATTCCAAAGTGTATGTGTGGATTTATTCTGTAAAGTATGGTGGTACCAGGTTGTTGCTGCTGCTGCTGCTGCTAAGTCACTTCAGTCGTGTCCGACTCTATGTGACCCTGTAGATGGCAGCCCACCAGGCTCCCCTGTCCCTGGGATTCTCCAGGCAAACACACTGGAGTGGGTTGCCATTTCCTTCTCCAATGCATAAAAGTGAAAAGTGAAAAGTGAAAATGAAGTCTCTCAGTCGTGTCTGACTCTCAGCGACCCCACAGACTGCAGCCTACCAGGCTCCTCCATCAATGGGATTTTCCAGGCAAGAGTATTGGAGTGGGTTACCATTGCCTTCTCCGGTACCAGGTTACTGGTTATCATAATTCATTCAGAAGAGCAATCTTTTAAAATGTTTTGGGTCTCAAGTCAATTTTCAGTTCAGTTCAGTAGCTCAGTCGTGCCTGACTCTTTGTGACCCTATGGACTGCAGCACGCTAGGCTTCCCTGTCCATCACCAACTCCTGGAGCTTGCTCAAACTCATATCCATCAAATCAGTGATGCCATCCAACCATCTCATCCTTTGTCATCTCCTTCTCCTCCTTACTTTAATCTTTCCCAGCATCAGGGTCTCTTCCAATAAGTCAGTTCTTCCCACGTGGCCAAGTCAATTTTAGAGCCCTCCAAGAATGAGATGGATAAAAAGAAGTGACCCTAGTCTGTCAGCAGCTTTACCACTACTGAATAAGCTGCAGCAAATGAGATAGAACCAGCAAATGGTAAATAGGATAGAATTCATTAAGAGCTTAAAAATTTTTTTATTTTGATTTATCTCAGTTAACATAGATGACAGAAATAAATGTCCGTGTCTATAGTCATTTGAGTATGTAAATTTTCCTTCATTTGTAAACATTTTATCATACCTATTTGCTAAAATGTCATTTTAGATATAACCTAGTAAATACAAATATTTAATAATATAATGATTATCAATTTTCATAAGCTTATAATTGTTTCATGTAATTAATCATTGTTGCATTTATCTTCTCAGTGTTCAGTATTTCTGGTAGAGTTTTACTTATTGAAAGAATAATATTGCACCTGTTTTCAGATATACTGAAGTGTGTTTCATACTATTATTAACCTGCCTTTCACCTAGTTATGTTCATTCATATTCAATCCTTACTTAAATCCTTAATTAAATATTTTAAATAAAACCATACCACTGATCTAATTTAACATACTAGATAATCAAAATAATAGCAAAGTTTTACTTTATGCAAAAATGAGATATTTGTTTAGTATGGAGATTCTTCAAAAGACCAAAGAAAACTGTGATATAGTCTAGTAATTCCACTCTTGTGTACATACTCCCCAAAAATAAAAACACTAATTAGAAAAGATACATGCACCCCAATGTACATTGAAGTGTTATTTATGGTAATTTACACTAAAAGACTGGAGAAGGCAATGGCACCCCACTCCAGTACTCTTGCCTGGAAAAATCCCATGGATGGAGGAGCCTGGAAGGCTGCAGTCCATAGGGTCGCTGAGGGTCGGACACGACTGAGAGACTTCACTTTCAATTTTCACTTTCATGCATTGGAGAAGGAAATGGCAACCCACTCCATTGTTCTTGCCTGGAAAATCCCAGGGACTGGGGAGCCTGGTGGGTTGCCCTCTATGGGGTCGCACAGAGTCGGACACGACTGAAGCGACTTAGCAGCAGCAGCACACTAAAAGACAAATACAGAAGAAGCCCAAGTGACTATCAATAGAAGAGTGAAAATATAGATATGGCACATACATATATATATGTATATATTTATGTATTAATAGTGTTCAGTGGCTCAGTCATGTCCAACTCTTTGTGACCCCATGGACTGTAACCCAACAGGCTCCTCCATCTGTGGGATTCTCCAGGCAAGAATACTGGAGTGGGTTGCCATTTCCTTCTCCAGGGGACCTTCCCGACCCAGGGATCGGACCCAGGTCTCCCGCATTGGCAGATACTTTAAACTCTGAGCCACCAGGGAAGCCACTCATATATATACTCAGTTCAGTTCAGTCGCACAGTTGTCCGACTCTTTGCAACTCCATGAATCTCAGCACGCCAGGCCTCCCTGGCCATCACCAACTCCTGGAGTTCACCCAAACTCATCTGCATCGAGTCTGTGATGCCATCCAGCCATCTCATCCTCTGTTGTCCCCTTCTCCTCCTGCCCCCAATCCCTCCCAGCATCAGAGTCTTTTCCAATGAGTCAACTCTTCACATGAGGTGGCCAAAGTATTGGAGTTACAGCCTTAGCATCAGTCCTTCTAATGAACTACCCAGGACTGATCTCCTTTAGGATGGACTGGTTGGATCTTCTTGCCGTCCAAGGGACTCTCAAGAGTCTTCTCCAACACCACAGTTCAAATGCATCAATTTTTTGGCACTCAGCTTTCTTCACTGTCCAACTCTCACATCCATACATGACCACAGGAAAAACCACAGCCTTGACTACATGAACCTTTTTTGGCAAAATTATATCTTTGCTTTTTAATATGCTATCTAGGTTGGTCATAACTTTCCTTCCAAGGAGTGTCTTTTAATTTCATGGCTACAATCACCATCTGCAGTGATTTTGGAGCCCTCAAAAATAAAGTCTGACACTGTTTCCCCTGTTTCCCCATCTATTTCCCATGAAGTGATGGTACCGATGCCATGATCTTTGTTTTCTGAATGTTGAGCTTTAAGCCAACTTTTTCACTCTCCTCTTTCACTTTCATCAAGAGGCTTTTGAGTTCCTCTTCACTTTCTGCCATAAGGGTGGTGTCATCTGCATATCTGAGGTTATTGATATTTCTTCCAGCAATCTTGATTCCAGCTTGTGCTTCATCCAGCCTAGCATTTCTCATGATGTACTCTGCATATAAGTTAAATAAGCGGGATGACAATACACAGCCTTGACATACTCCTTTTCCTATTTGGAACCAGTCTGTTGTTCCATGAGCAGTTCTAACTGTTGCTTCCTGACCTGCCTATAGGTTTCTCAAGAGGCAGATCAGGTGGTCTGGTATTCCCATCTCTTTCAGAATTTTCCACAGTTTATTGTGATCCACACAGCCAAAGGCTTTGGCATAGTCAATAAAGCAGAAATAGATCTTTTTTTTGGTACTTTCTTCCTTTTTCCATGATCCAATTTGATCTCTGGTTCCTCTGCCCTTTCCAAATCCAGCTTGAACATCTGGAAGTTCACGGTTCATGTATTGCTGAAGCCTAGCTTGGATAATTTTGAGCATTACTTTAGTAGCGTGTCAGATGAGTGCAATTGTGCAGTAGTTTGAACATTCTTTAGCATTGCCTTTCTTTGGGATTGGAATGAAAACTGACCTTTTCCAGTCCTGTGGCCACTGTTGAGTTTTCCAAATTTGCTGGCCTATTGAGTGCAGCACTTTCACAGCATCATCCTTCAGGATTTGAAATAGCTCAACTGGAACTCCATCACCTCCACTAGCTTTGTTTGTAGTGATGCTTTTACTATGTCATAAAAAAAGAATGAGTTTCTGCCATGCAACAACACGAATAGACTTGTAGGGTACTATGCTTAGTGAAATAAATCAGACAGAGAAAGACATATACTGAATGCTATGACTCACATGTAGAATATGAAAGAAAGACAAAAAATAAATATAACAAAACTGAAAGAGACTCACAGATATAGAGAACAAATTAGTGGATATCAGCAGGAAGGGAAAAGGGAGAAGGACAAGACAGGGTTACTGGCTTAGAAAATACAAAATACTATCTATAAGATAAACAAAATACATGGATACATTGTAGAACATGTGATATATATATTCAATATTTTATGATAACTTTAAATAGAGCAAAAATTATAAAAATATTGAATCAATTTAGACAAATCATTAACCCAGTATTTATGAATATAACATTTATGCATTATGCTTTATCCATTGTATTTAAAATGGGTAGTTTTTATTCTATTAACAATAATAATATGAG
>NW_011495086.1:8553418-8558706 GCF_000754665.1 Bison bison bison | reverse complement strand
GAGGGAAAGCAGTATGAATGTCTACATGCCTTCTCCATTTTTACCTTGTCACTCTACACTCTCCTGCCTAACATCTGCCTATAACAATTTCTCTGGGGTAAGGAAATACTTTTGTTCATTTATACGTAAAAGAAGCATTGTCTAATAAGGAAGATGTTTGAAAATGTCAGCCACCAAGGACTTTTGTTTAATATTCCATAGTATTTTTTCTGCTTTGCAAATATTTATTCATGAATTTTTGTAACTAAAATATTTTGTTTATATATTTCTCTTAAGTCCCTCTCTAATAAATTTTCTTCTAAACTGTAAATTCAGGCCTCTTTAAATAGCCTTAATTGATAAGATTCTCAACTTATTGTTGTACAAAGTATGATTTTTGATAAACAGCAAATAAAACTGAAAACATACATGCTTGCAGCTAGTTATGCATCAAATATGTGGCGAAAGTCAATGCAATTAATTGATATAGCTCATTAATTGTAGGTTGATACAATCAAGATGTTTTGTTACATATGTGTATTGAGGTGGATAAAGACATCATTCTGAATTCAAACAATGTACTGGCTAAGTATTTAAATTATTTATATTACAAAGAAGACTTTTATTTTGAAATAATATTAGATTTTAAAGCCTCAGTAGATACTACTGATTCTATTCAGTTATTTATTTATAATGAGTGTTTGTTAACTATATTTTGAATTAATCAGAATACATACAAATATTTCACTTGGAATAATAGTTAAGCAGAGCAATGCCCTCCAAAGAAGTTCTTGTCATAATCCCTCAAACTTGTGAATATGTTACTTCCCATGAAAAAATGGACTTTACAGATGTAATTAAGTAAAGACTCTTGAAATGAGAAAAGTATCCTAGTATGTAAGAGGAAGGCAGAAAGTTCAGAGTCTTACTGTACATGTAATCAAAGAAGCAGAGGTTAGTGAGATGAGCTTTAAAGATGGAGAGAGGGACCATGAGCCAAGGAATTCAGGCAGCCTCTAGAACCTGAAAATGGAAAAGAGGTGAATTTCCCCCTAGAGTCTGCAGAAACAATTCAGCCTTGCTGTTTGTACTGGAAAGTACCTCTATTCTACATCGGTAAGATAATAAATTCGTGTTGTTCTGAGACACTAAGTTTGTGATAATCTGTTTGGGGAGGGAGAGTAAACTAAAACAACATCCTTATTGACACAGTAGTAGGTCAGCATTTCAAAAGTGTTCCTTTTTAGATTTATCAATGTATCTGGCCTCCCTGCTTTTCTCTAAGGCAAAACTCTTAATATCCCCTCCCACTTCAGTGCCTACTCCAGAGTTCCGTTGTGTTTTGGCCATGAAATATACTCTACTGTGTCTTCTTAGCTATCTCTTGTCACATTCGAGATGTTAAAGTAATTATTTTCACAGATAAAATATATTGTCTTACAACCAAGACTTAATTTTCTATTTTTTTCCAGAAGCCTTTAGAGTTTTATTTCCCTCACTAAATTTATTCATTCTTCAAAATCTATCCCAGTAGTTTAAGCAATCTCTATTAATTTTAACAGGACCCTCTCTTTGAGGGTCCATTAACTGCTGTTAACTCTTTAGTACAGTAGCAAATACAATAACAAACACAAATTTTCCTTTACATGTGAATTGAAATCATTTTAAGCTAATTATTATATGTATATAAAGTAGTAAAGAATGACGTTATCTCTCTTTATACAATAAACATATTTGCAGAAATGTTTCCAATAGCTTTTCATGAATTACCCTAGCAAAAAATAAATAAAATAAAATAATAACATGAGCATATTTATTTAATAACTATTTAACATGATCTGGCAACTCTGCAGCCATGAAATGAAAAGACAATTTACTCCTTGGAAGGAAATCTATGACCAGCCTAGACAACCTATTAAAAAGCAGAGCTATCACCTTGCTGACAAAGGTCTGTATACTCAAAGCTATTGCTTTTCCAGTATCATGTACCGTTGTGAAAGTTTGACCATAAAGAAGGCCAAGCACCAAATAATTAATTGATGCTTTCTAATTGGGGTGCTGAAGGAGATTCTTGAGAGTCCCTTGAACAACAAATAGATCAAATCGGTCAATCTAAGGGAAATCAATCCTAAATATTCATTGCAAGGACCGTTGCTGAATCTGAAGCTCTAGTACTTTGGCTACCTGATGTGAAGAGCTGACTCATTGGAAAAGACCCTGATGCTGGGAAAGACTGAAGGCAAAAGAAGAAGGGGCTGGCAGAAGATGAGATGGATAGATAGCATCACTGACTCAGTGGACATGAATTTGAGCAAACTTTCAGAAATAATGCAGGATAGAGTCCACATATGGACTATAAGGGATCTCAAAGAGTCAGACACAACGTAGCAACTGGACAACAACCATGTATCAGGTCAAAATTATTTCCCTAAAAATAAGAATAATTGCTTAGTCTTGTTTTCTCAAAGTTCCTAAAGAATACATAGTGGAGTTTACCATAGGCTACATCCCAATGGATTGAATATGAACACAAACATAAAAATCCAGCTGTGCTCTAATTGTCAGTCATTAACGAGATTTGAAAAAAAAAATGAGCCTATTTTTCTCATTATTTTTATTGGATTGTAAATTACTGTTCATTTTCTTGAAATGTTATTTTTTTTAGTGTACAAATCATCTATTACTCTTTTTATTTATTTTTTAATGTATTTATTTTAATTAGAGGCTAATTACTTTGCAATATTGTATTGGTTTTGCCAAATAAATAAATAGCTTTATGTTTTCTCAGTTTTAATTTCTAATACAGTAAATATTGACCTATATAACTCATCAAAATGAAAGTCCTTTGGAATTCTCAGTAATTTTTAAGATTTCAAAGGGGGCCTGAGATCAAAGTTGTTGACACTTGTCAGAGCATACACATTATACAAATGGAATTAATCCTAGATGCACATGTCCGGGGGAACATTTAAAAAACACTGATGTATAGGCTCCATCCACAAAACTTCAGTTATGCTTTGAATATACTTATATTCAATTATATCTTTCTTGTTTTTCTAAAGCAGATGTGCTGGGTGGTGCTCCTAGTTGCTAACCATAATGAAAGCAGATAAACATGTTTTTTGTGCATCTTCCATTTTCTCCACAGCCATGCAGACAATGTTTACAGAAACATTCAAAATATAAAATGTGGGGTAGAAGGATTTGCAGGAAAAATTGAATGTGGAAGAAGATACAGAGTTTAAAAAATGATTCTGGGCAAGAATAACAACAAAATGATAACAACAAAAGTGGTAAGAAAGTTAGAGGAAATAGAGAATCATAACTGTATTCAGCACTCCTCCTGAAATCATGGAGAAGACTGAATAATGACTTAATACTTTTTTTATGGATAATGATTGGTGGACTGAATAAATTTTAACAAGATTCAGGATTCCTCTCTGGTAATCTCTGTGATGTTTATAAAACAGAAAAATCATGAGGTAATGTTATCCATGTTGTTATCTGAGGATTCATGCCACTTGAAAATGAAATGCAAAAGTCAGCTTTAAAGTACAGTTGAATCTTGTATGGAGAATTAAAAAACTAAATAAATGAGCTAACCAAACAAGTATATGTTTGGAATATTTATTATATCACCAAAAAAGATGTCCTTTTCATTATAGGGGACTGGAATGCAAAAGTAGGAAGTCAAGAAACACCTGGAGTAACAGGCAAATTTGGCCTTGGAATACAGAATGAAGCAGAGCAAAGACTAATAGAGTTTTGCGAAGAAAATGCACTGGTCATAACAAACACCATCTTCCAACAACACAAGACAAGACTCTATACATGGACATCACCAGATGGTCAACACTGAAATCAGATTGATTATATTCTTTGCAGCCAAAGATGGAGAAGCTCTATACAGTCAGCAAAAACAAGACCAGGAGCTGACTGTGGCTCAGATCATGAACTCCTTACTGCCAAATTCAGACATAAATTGAAGAAAGTATGGAAAACCACTAGACCATTCAAGTATGACCTAAATCAAATCCCCTATGATTACACAGTGGAAGTGAGAAATAGATTTAAGGGACTAGATCTAATACATAGAGTGCCTGATGAACAATGGAATGAGGTTTGTGACATTGTACAGGAGACAGGGATCAAGACCATTCCCATAGAAAAGAAATGCAAAACAGCAAAATGGCTGTCTGGGGAGGCCTTACAAATAGCTGTGAAAAGAAGAGAAGCAAAAAGCAAAGGAGAAAAGGAAAGATATAAACATCTAAATGCAGAGTTCCAAAGAGTAGCAAGAAGAGATAAGAAAGCCTTCTTCAGCGATCGAAGCAAAGAAATAGAGGAAAACAATAGAATGGGAAAGACTAGAGATCTCTTCAAGAAAATTTGAGATACCAAAGAAACATTTCATGCAAAGATGAGCTTGATAAAGGACAGAAATGGTATGGACCTAACAGAAGCAGAAGATATTAAGAAGAGATGGCAAGACTACACAGAAGAACTGTACAAAAAAGATCTTCACGACCCAGATAATCATGATGGTGTGATCACTGACCTAGATCACTGACCAGACATCCTGGAATGTGAAGTCAAGTGGGCCTTAGAAAGCATCACTACAAACAAAGCTAGTGGACGTGATGGAATTCCAGTTGAGCTATTTCAAATTCTGAAAGATGATGCTGTGAAAGTGCTGCACTCAATATGCCAGCAAATCTGGAAAACTCAGCAGTGGCCACAGGATTGGAAAAGGTCAGTTTTCATTCCAATCCCAAAGGAAGACAATGCCAAAGAATGCTCAAACTACCGCACAATTGCACTCATCTCACATGTTAGTAAAGTAATGCTCAAAATTCTCCAAGCCAGGCTTCAGCAATATGTGAACCATGAACTTCCTGATGTTCAAGCTGGTTTTAGAAAAGGCAGAGGAACCAGAGATCAAATTGCCAACATCCGGTGGATCACAGAAAAAGGAAGAGAGTTCCAGAAAAACATCTATTTCTGCTCTATTGTCTACGCCAAAGCCTTTGACCGTGTGGATCGCAATAAACTGTGGAAAATTCTGAAAGAGATGGGAATACCAGACCACCTGATCTGCCTCTTGAGAAATTTGTATGCACATCAGGAAGCAACAGTTAGAACTTCTCATGGAACAACAGACTGGTTCCAAATAGGAAAAGGAGTACATTAAGGCTGTATATTGTCACCCTGTTTATCTAACTTATACGCAGAGTACATCATGAGAAACGCCGGACTGGAAGAAGCACAAGCTGGAATCAAGATTGCCGGGAGAAATATCAGTAACCTCA
>NW_011495086.1:8550687-8553318 GCF_000754665.1 Bison bison bison | reverse complement strand
GGAATCAAGATTGCCGGGAGAAATATCAGTAACCTCAGATATGCAGATGACACCACCCTTATGGCAGAAAGTGAAGAAGAACTAAAAAGTCTCTTGATGAAAGTGAAAGTGGAGAGTGAAAAAGTTGGCTTAAGGCTCAACATTAACAAAATGAAGATCATGGCATCTGGTCCCAAGACTTCATGGGAAATAGATGGGGAAACAGTGGAAACAGTGTCAGACTTTATTTTTCTGGGCTCCAAAATCACTACAGATGGTGACTGCAGCCATGAAATTAAAAGATGCTTACTCCTTGGAAGGAAAGTTATGACCAACCTAGATAGCATATTCAAAAGCAGAGATATAATTTTGCCAAAAAAGGTTCATGTAGTCAAGGCTATGGTTTTTCCTGTGGTCATGTATGGATGTGAGAGATGGACTGTGAAGAAGGCTGAGCACCGAAGAATTGATGCTTTTGAACTGTGGTGTTGGAGAAGACTCTTGAGAGTTCCTTGGACTGCAAGGAGATCCAACCAGTCCATTCTGAAGGAGATCAGCCCTGGGATTTCTTTGGAAGGTATGAGACTAAAGCTGAAACTCCAATACTTTGGCCACCTCATGTGAAGAGTTGACTCATTGGAAAAGACTCTGATCCTGGGAGGGATTGGGGGCAGGAGGAGAAGGGGACAACAGAGGATGAGATGGCTGGATGGCATCACTGACTCAATGGACGTGAGTTTGAGTGAACTCCAGGAGTTGGTGATGGACAGGGAGGCCTGGCGTGCTGTGATTCATGGGGTCGCAAGGAGTCAGACATGACTGGGTGACTGATCTGATCTGATCTGATACATTATTAATTTACCCTGTTAGGTATGGCTACACATTAATTACCCTTTTAGAGTGTTCTGGTAATATTTATATTTAAGTTGAACTCGCATTCTTCTCCTTAAAAGAAAGACAGATACTTTTCTAAAATAATATTTTGCTCAAAATTATTGTCTGAATATCAAATACCATAACATCCCTCCCTGTTGGAAAACTTGAATTTCGGATGTGAATAAAAATAGAAAAGTGATAAAACTCTCATACCTCTTGGTATTTTACTAGATTAACTTTAAATCACAAGGGATATCTTAAAATCTCAGGTCTTATTTTATGTATCATCTTTACTATTATCAAAGTTAGTACTGTCAGTGCAAATTTATATTTGGGTAATGTATCTTTTTTTTTCATAATGGGGATCATGAAAAAATAAATATGAAAAATTATTTAAATCACTAGCCTATCTCTTCATAAAAGATATATGTACAATGCAATGTTTATATTTTTAACCGTCATTTATAAATATTTGAGATACTGTTGAACTTAAAGATTTATGAAACTAGTAAAGAGTTCCTATCAATACTTCTTAGACACTCTCTTTATTTTAAACATTAAACATTTGATGCTTTCAAATCGTCATGCTGGAGAAGACTCTTGAAAGTCCCCTGGACTGCAAGATCAAACCAGTGAGTCCTAAAGGAAATCAACCCTAAATGTGCATTGGAAGGACAGATGCTGAAGCTGAAGCTCCAATACTTTGGCCACCTGATGCAAAGAGCTGACACACTGGAAAAGACCCTGATGCTGGGAAAGATTGAAGGCAGGAGAAGAAGGTGGCACAGGATGAGATGGTTGGAGGGCATCACCAACTAAATGGACATGAACTTGGGCAAACTCTAGGAGATGGTAAAGGACTGGGAGGCCTGGCATGGTACAGTCCAAGGAGTTGCACAGAGCCTAACATGACTCAGCAACTGAGCAAATGCAAAGCATTTATGAAATTTAAGAAATCATCCTTAATACAATATTTTTGACTAAAATTATAACTTATTGAGATTTATCACACTTATGCGAACATCCTTTAAGAAAAAGAAAACCTCTTCATTGAGGTTTGATTGACATGTGAAAAACTGTATATATTGAATAGCTATAACTTCATGAGTTTGAAAATAAGTACATACCTGTGAAACCATTCACCATCATCAAGTTCATAGCTATCATCTCTCAAAGTTTCCTCCATCCCTGTTGTTACTATTATTATGTGTGTGTGTGTGTGTGTGTGTGAGAGAGAGAGAGAGAGAGAGAAAGAACTGGTTCTACGTTACCTCTAAAAAGAGTTATCATAAAGAATACCTCCGTGAGATTGCTTGGATTTCTCAAAGCCTCGTTTGATTTGGTTTGATTTGGTTCCAAGTTTGAGAATCCTGAGAGAAAAGCAGGGAAAGCTACCTTATCTTTTGGCATCAGAAATTATATTCTATCACTTATGGTATCGTTCAATAGGAAGGTACATATATTCTGCCATTTGTTCATAAAGTAGCAAAGTTCTAAAAGGAACACAGGAAACCAGAGATATTGTTATTTCTACATACCTTACCTTATTCCAGAAAGAATTTCAAGCAAGATTCATAAAATTATACAAGACTGCAGGAAATGGCAACCCACTCCAGTGTTTTTGCCTGGAGAATCCCAGGGACAGGGGAGTCTGGTGGGCTGCCATCCATGGGGTCGCACAGAGTCGGAAACGACTGAAGCGACTTAGCAGCAGAAGAAACAAAAGGGCTTATCTGGTGTCTCAGTGGTAAAGAATCCGCCCACCAGAGCAGGAGA
>NW_011495086.1:8546065-8550587 GCF_000754665.1 Bison bison bison | reverse complement strand
AAAAAGACCCCCCCAGCCACAGCAGGAGAGGCGGATTTGATCCCTGGGTCAGAAAGATCCCCTGGAGGAGGAAATGGCAACACACTCCGGTATTCTTGCATAGAAATTTCCATGGATAGAAGAGCCTAGAGGGCTACAGTCCATGGGGTCACAAAGAGTCAGATACATGCCTCAGAATGCATGCAATGGCAGCAATACTTACACAACAAATAACACAACATGGTCTTTTGTCAAATGAAACATTCTCATTAATGATTCTTAGAATATTTAAAATTATACCCTCTTTCTCTATAATTACTATATGCTTATCCTTATATTTTACACTCCTCACATGTCATATATTTATCTTCATTATTATCTATACTTCCTCATAGAAAACAAGCTTCATAAAGGAAATAGTTTCTGTTTAGTTGGTTCCTTATTTTATACGTGATTCGTAAACAGTGAGCCAGAACTACTTTTAACTGGACTAATTAACTCATGCATTTTGGCTACTACTTGTAAGCTTGAACTATATTTATAACAAAGAAACTTTTTAATTACTGTTAGTTGCATTTTGAACTTTAGCTTGCTTTTTATTTATAGACTAAAAATTCAGCATATGTTTCTCTATGCCTTCAATTTCAAAACTTTATTCTATTTACAACAAAACTCAAAGAAATATTTTTTGAGTCTGCCAAAGAAGCTACTGTTTTCTCTAATGAATCCAGGTGTTTAGTTTAAGTGACTTTCATTAGATCACTCCTGGGATAAGCATCAAATTGTCATCATCAAACATATTTTAATTCCAAAGATTTTAAATTTTTCTTGCAAGTTTAAATTGTATTTGTGATACTGGCTAAACTTTAAAATATGTATTTTGTGATTTCTCTCTCATTAAACATTTAAAATATATTCATATATTTATTCTTAACCATTTTGTAGACAGAAGAATGCTTAAATAATAAATGAAACTAGGCTTTGTGAAGATGCCAAATATTAAATGGAAACATTTTTACAGTGTTCCTATTTCAGTAGAAGGTTTGGCAAACGACTACCTATGGTCCAATCCAGTCTGCCACCTGTTTTTGTTAATGAAGTTTTTCTGGCTCACAGCCAGACCCATTAGTTTCTGTATTGTCTATGGCTGCTTTCTTTGAGTCATCACAGCAAAGACACAGGGCCTTCAATGTGCTAGTAGATGATGATGGTTAAACTATGAGAAACTGAAAGATATAAAACTCTAGGACTACCTTGAAATTTCTAGAACATTAAAGCCAGTTGTCACAAACCATATTTGCAAATCAATGCCTGAGAGAAGTCAACATGCTTTAACAGTAAAGCTGAGAGTCAGCATGAAGATTGGGATACATAATGAACCAAGAGTAGATCTGAATGCTCTACCAACATTAGAATATGCAAGTACAGTAAAAATGGATTGTAAGAGGAAAAAAATAGGGAACTATCAAGCTGTTAATATATAGCCATTATTTTGTGTCACGTTTGGTATTTCCCAAGGAACATAAGCATGTGCTACTTAAAAGTCTCTCCAACATCAACCCCAACATTTTTTTTTTCAGTTTCTTAGGAAAGTATGCTAATGCTTAAAAGCATTACATGTCTAATAAAGAGGTCTACTGAGTACTATCGGAGAAGGCGATGACACTCCACTCCAGTACTCTTGCCTTGAAAATCCCATAGAAGGAGGAGCCTCGTAGGCTGCAGTCCATGGGGTTGCTAGGAGTCAGACACGACTGAGCGACTTCACTTTATCTTTTCACTTTCATGCATTAGAGAAGGAAATGGCAACCCACTCCAGTGTTCTTACCTAGAAAATTCCAGGGATGGGGGAGCCTGGTGGGCTGCCGTCTCTGGGGTCACACAGAGTCAGACATGACTGAAGCGACTTGGCAGGCAGGCACTGATTACTATATTCATTCTCATTTTTTTAAGTTTTTTTTAGCAGTCAGATTTACCATCGAAGAAAGAAAAATAACAATCCTGGTAGTGTTTGCTAGAGCAAACTTATTTGGATGATTTTTCATTTATAATGGTGGGAAAAAGAGGGAGACCCACAAAATGATGCAAAACAAAATTTGGAATAAATGTACAATTGACTTCAGTAAAGTATGCAGTATATAACTCCAGGGGAAAATAGAAGGGTGTGAGAGGCTCAGAGTATCAAAATATTACCCAGTAAGTGGACTACCTTCACTTTGTAACAATCACTATAAAATATAATATCTTAAGCCAATGACAGTCCTTTAATAACTCGAAGATCTACAATTTTGGCAGGAGTTTCTGGGGAAAGTCAGCAACATGACGTCTCTTGGGATAGTGATAGGATATTGAATTATTTGAACTTCATGCCACCACATGATGGATGGTTTGATGTTAGGTCTTCATCAAGAATACTTACATGTGACTGTTTGGGTTTCTCAAAGCCTGGTGACTTGGTTCCAAAAGTGAGCATTCTGAGAAACAAGGAAGAGGTACCTTGTCTTTTAGTCTCTGAAATCATGTTTTATCATTTATGCCAAAGTTCAGTAAGAAGGTACATATGTTATGTCATTTGATAGCAAAGTAGCAAAGTTCTAAAGAGAACACAGGAAACTGGAGATATTGTAGTGATAATTTTTGGAAAATATAATCTGTCATATGAGGGTGAAGCATTATCTTAAGTTTAATCCATACTACCATGTGTCTATAAATATTGTTGACATAATTAAATATGCTTAGCTCTGTAATGCATCTTGTAAAACATAATGCTTGAAAAAAAGGATAGGAAAAAAGAAAGCCATACAAGAGTACGGATCTAAGCATCAAATTAATTGCTTTTACTTAATGTTGGTATTCAATACAAAAAAAAAAAAGTCACTGAAAAATAAAATGACTCAAGTGTTTAATTGCTGTTTCATATACCTAGTAAATGGTTGTTACAAAGGTGAGAGAGATTGTTGAGTAGCTGCTGCTGCTGCTGCTAAGTCACTTCAGTCGTGTCCGACTCTAAGCAACCCCATAGACCGAAGCCCACCAGGCTCCCCCATCCCTGGGATTCTCTAGGCAAGAATACTGGAGTGGGTTGCCATTTCCTTCTCCAATGCATGAAAGTGAAAAGTCAAAGTGAAGTCCCTCAGTCATGTCTGTTGAGTAGCAGGGTAAGGAATTATGATATATAAATTCTCTTTTTGTTGGTGAGGATACACTCAGTATTAGCAGATGGTTCCTTCATAAAGGTGTGTGTCTCAGTAGTACTGGTGAATATTTCCCTAGTCTTCAATTCCCAGTGAAAAATCCTACATGCCAAAGGTATTGCTTGACTGAGGTCACATAAGATCATCATTTGTGCTTTATCATGATTGTTTTATAAAATGAACATAGGAAATGTGATGGGGAAACAATTGACGATGCTTGTTAATTTCTTGTATGAAATGGCAGTCACCGCGACCTCATGAACAAAATAAAGAAGAACAGGGGCTGGATTTATGGGAATTAACTAAGGTACAATTTGATATACTCTAATGATTTGTAGTTAGAACTAACACCCCAAAAGATGTCCTTTTCAATATAGGGGACTAGAATGCAAAAGTAGGAAGTCAAGAAACACCTGGAATAACAGGCAAATTTGGCCTTGGAGTGTGGAATGAAGCAGGGCAAAGGCTAACAGAATTTTGCCAAGAGAACACACTGGTCATAGCTAACACCCTCTTCCAACAACGCTAGAGAAGACTCTACACATAGACATCACCAGATGGTCAACACTGAAATCAGATTGATCATATTCTTTGCAGCCAAAGAGGAGAAGCTCTATACAGTCAGCAAAAATAAGACCAGGAGCTGACTGTGGCTCAGATCATGAGATCCTTATTGCCAAATTCAGACTTAAATAGAAGAACATAGGGAAAACCACTAGACCATTCAGGTATGACCTAAATCAAATCTCTTATAATTATACAGGGGAAGTGAAAAATAGATTTAAGGGACTAGATCTGATAGATAGAGTGCCTGATGAACTATGGATGGAGGTTTGTGATATTGTGCAGGAGACGGGAATCAAGACCATCCCCATGGAAAAGAAATGCAAAAAAGCAAAATGGCTGTCTGGAGAGGCCTTACAAATAGCTGTGAAAAGAAGAAAAGCAAAAGCGAAGGAGAAAAGGAAAGATATAAGCATCTCAATGCAGAGTTCCAAACAATAGCAAGGAGAGATAAGAAAGCCTTCCTCAGGAATCAATACAAAGAAATAGAGGAAAACAACAGAATGTGAAAGTCTAGAGATCTCTTCAAGAAAATTTGAGATACCAAGGGAACATTTCATGCAAAGATGGGCTTGATAAAGGACAGAAATCGTATGGACCTAACAGAAGTAGAAGATATTAAGAAGAGGTGGCAAGAAAACACAGAAGAACTGTACAAAAAAGATCTTCACGACCAAGATAATCATGATGGTACAATCACTCACCTAGAGCCAGACATCCTGGAATGTGAAGTCAAGTGGGCCTTAGGAAGCATCACTATGAACAAAGCTAATGGACGTGATGGA
>NW_011495086.1:8529693-8545965 GCF_000754665.1 Bison bison bison | reverse complement strand
CGTGATGGAATTCCAGTTGAGCTATTTCAAATCCTGAAAGATGATGCTGTGAAAGTCGTGCACTCAATATGCCAGCAAATTTGGAAAACTCAGCATGGCCAAAGGACTGGAAAAGGCCAGTTTTAATTCCAATCCCAAAGAAAGGCAATGCCAAAGAAAACTCAAACTACTGCACAATCGCACTCATCTCATACTCTAGTAAAGTAATGCTCAAAATTCTCCAAGCCAGGATTCAGCAATACCTGAAGCATGAACATTCAGATGTCCAATCTGGCTTTGGAAAAGGCAGAGGAACCAGAGATCAAATAGCCAACATCCGCTGGATCATGAAAAAAGCAAGAGAGTTCCAGAAAAAGGTCTATTTCTGCTTTATTGACTATGCCAAAGCCTTTGACTGTGTGGATCACAATAAACTGTGGAAAATTCTGAAAGAGATAGGAATACTGGACCACCTGACCTGCTTCTTGGGAAACCTATATGCAGGGTAGGAAGCAACAGTTAGGACTGGACATGGAACAACAGACTGGTTTCAAATAAGAAAAGGAGTACATCAAGGCTGTATATTGTCACCCTGTTTATTTAACTTATATGCAGAATACACCATGAGAAATGCTGGACTGGAAGAAGCACAAGCTGGAATCAAGATTGCTGGGAGAAATGTCAATAACCTCAGATATGCAGATGACATCACCGTTATGGCAGAAAGTGAAGAGGAGCTAAAAAGCCTCTTGATGAAAGTGAAAGAGGAGAGTCAAAAAGTTGGCTTAAAGCTCAACATTCAGAAAACTAAGATTATGGCATCAAGTCCCATCACTTCGGGGAAATAGATGGGAAAACAGTGGAAACAGTGTCAGACTTTACTTTACTTTACAAAATCACTGCAGATGGTGACTGCAGCCATGAAATTAAAAGACACTTACTCCTTGGAAGAAAAGTTATGACCAACCTAGATAGCATACTGAAAAGCAAAGACATTACTTTGCCAACAAAGGTTCATCTAGTCAAGGCTATGGTTTTTCCAGTGGTCATGTATGGATGTGAGAGTTGGTCTGTGAAGAAAGCTGAGCGCTGAAGAATTGATGCTTTTGAACTGTGGTGTTGGAGAAGACTCTTGAGAGTCCCTTGGACTGCAAGAGATCCAACCAGTCAATCCTAAAGGAGATCAGCCCTGGGTGTTCTTTGGAAGGAATGATGCTAAAGCTGAAACTCCAGTACTTCGGCCACCTCCTGCGAAGAGTTGACTCATTGGAAAAGACTCTGATGCTGGGAGGGATTGGGGGCAGGAGGAGAAGGAGACGACAGAGGATGAGGTGGCTGGATGGCATCACTGACTCGATGTACGTGAGTTTGAGTGAACTCTGGGAGTTGGTGATGGACAGGGAGGCCTGGCGTGCTGCGATTCACGGGGTTGCAAAGAGTCGGACACGACTGAGCGACTGAACTGAACTGAACTTAACTGAATGATTTGTAGTAGAGCTTGGAAATGAGGTTGGCCTAAGTAATAGCACATGCTTAGAATGTGAAGTACCAAGAATGTATGGGATCACCCTAGTGTTAACTCATGTCAGCAGCTCCTCAGTTCCACCAAGAAAGAATATATCTGTCTTATTCCAGATGCTCCAGTTAAGTTTACCAGAAGCCCAGTGGCACCCCACTCCAGTACTCTTGCCTAGAAAATCCCACGGAAGGAGGAGCTTGGTAAGCTGCAGTCCATGGGGTTGCTAAGAGTTGGACACGACTAAGCTACTTCACTTTTCACTTTCCTGCATTGGAGAAGGAAATGGCAACCCAGTCTAGTGTGTTTGCCTGGAGAATCCCAGGGACTGGGGAGCCTGGTGGGCTGCCGTCTATGGGGTCGCACAGAGTCAGACACGACTGAAGTGACTTAGCAGCAGTAGTAGCAGCAGTCATGTAGAACTAATTTTGATCAATACCATAATCTGCCATATGTCCCAGGCTATCCTTTGTTTTTCCATAGTAGTGTCCTGATTAAGTCCTTGAGCATATCTGAAATCTAGGGAATCTAGCATCACAAAAAATTAAAATAGAGTGCTTTTCCAAGGAAACTAGTAAGATCATGAAGAAATTTTAAAATAAACAGATTGCTGGAAAATAAAAATCACACTGTTGAGTGTCTGATTTGAGTAGGAAGGAGTGAAGGAAGATATGGACTTTTATGAACATGGAAGTGAAGTTTATTATCTATTTTTGGAGCCAAGTTTTTTGATTTTGCTGCATATTCTTAAATCAATATTATGTCCAGAATTATAAGACACACAAATTTGAGGAAGGGAGGTCTTTGCTCTTGAATAGTAAATTCTAAAAAAAAAAAAAAAAAAAAATTGAACTATTTCTCTGGACATATAAAAAAATTATATACCATCAACAATGCTTTTTTTTTTTTTCTGAGAACACTGAAAGGGATATTTCTATGTGTGAATATAAATTAAATATATACTGAATTGTAAATAGTTGAAATAACATAAAAGATGGCTACATAAATGTAGGGAAACAGTATTACTGCAATGACATGTTCCTGTTTGAATGATCTTTTACAGTTGAATTATAAGTACAGTAAAATTGATATATTGACAGACTTTTAACTCCATTTGTGCTCGGGGCAGTACATATTAAAGTATTTGTTCTACTTTCTTTTCAATGTCATGCTCATTATCCTTTTTAACTAAAAGGATATTTATGTATTTGTAAGAAGTTTTGTTTACCTAGGTTTATGAATTGCTAATTTTGATAGATAGGGAACTGAGAACTGATTCAATTGTGCAAGTATTCAGAATTTTTATTAGGGTGCCAGGTATAATAAACTGTATGCCTATATTCTTTGATCTGTTTCTGAGGATGAAATGGTTTTAAAAAAAGGGACTGTCACTAAATATTTCACTTTGTCTCCATGGATCTCAGTGAAATCAAATCATGTAATAAAGGTTGAAACTTCATCTAGCAGCATAATATGGTCCTGTCACGTTTTATTAACATGACAAGATTTAAACCATAATTCACTTGTGCAGGTTTGTTTCTCATTATTCATAGCTATTCTTTTGTCCTTAAGGTTTCTAGCTCAGAAATGGTATTCAAAATTTAGGACATTATGTAAAGCTCTGACAATTGTACCAAGGATGTATTTTGTTTGTGGCTGAATAATTTATATTCATATGAAAAGATTTTCCATTTCTTTAAAATGCTGATTTTTGAACATATATATTTACATGTATATGTATATCATTTATGTATATTTTACATCTGGAAACAAAGTCAAATGACATAATTTAACACTGTTATTTATTTTACCTTAGAATAATGAGTATTAAAAATATAAGCTTATTATAATAATGACAATTTCATAGTCTATTTAAATGCTATATTTTAAATTTCCCCAAGAATATCCAAAATAGTTAAGTTCTTGGTTCAAACTATTTGGGGATTAGCACACACATTTCTATGAAAAAATCCAATAAATGAAATTTCCTAAATGAAATAAATCAATTATTGTTTTTATTAAGAAAATAAAAATGGTCTCACTGGAATGACAACTTCATTATAAATTTCTTATAAAAATATAAATAAAATATGTTAAAGAAAACCATGTAAAAAAAACAGTAAGGTGTGATCAATCTTAACATAGAAAATTATTTTAAAAACTCAGATATTAAAGCCATGTAATAATACCATATGACTAAATTGCTGAACAATGAAATAAAATTTAGGAAGCATGAGAAATAGACTTAAATGTGTATAGAGAGCTGGAAAACAATATTTCATCCCATATCAGTGGTCAGTAATGTTGCTAAGTCACTTCAGTCGTGTCCGACTAGGCGCGACCCCAAGGACGGCAGCCCATCAGGCTCCCCCGTCCCTGGGATTCTCCAGGCAAGAACACTGGAGTGGGTTGCCATTTCCTTCTCCAATGCATGGAAGTGAAAAGTGAAAGTGAAGCCGCTCAGTCGTGTAGGACTCTTAGCGACCCCGTGGACTGCAGCCCACCAGGCTCCTCCATCCATGGGATTTTCCAGGCAAGAGTACTGGAGTGGGGTGCCATTGCCTTCTCTGGGTCAGCAGTGTAGTAGGTTCTAAATATTTTATAAAAATTCTATTAGAAATAAGAAGTCAGTAATGCCACACAAGATTAATATATCTTTTATTAAAAACTATGAATAAAGTTTATCTTTCAACCTTCCTTTCTAATCTTTATAACCTGTAATCATTTTTCTCATGCAACAGCTAAGGTCTTCACTTCAATGTTGTATAAAATCAGTAAGAATAGATATCTTTGTTTTGTTCCTAAGCTCAAGAGATATCATTCAGTCTTTAATGTTAAATATAATCTTAGTTTTTAATTTTTTTAATTTTCCTTTTTTTATGTTGAAAAAGTCCCCTTCTTTTTCTAATATACCAATAATTGAGCGTTTCAAATTTCAAATAATTTTTCTGCATGCTGTTAAAAGCCTTTTTATATTATGAATTACCACAAATAATTATTGAATACTAAATCCTGTATTGCTTGAATGAACAATACTTAATCACAACATATTTTAATCTTTATATTTACAGCGTTTAGTGCCAGCTCTGTAATTTGTGGCACGTAGTGCAAAATGATAACATTGGACCTCTCATTCAAAAAGGCAGGAAAAGAGCCCCTTTCAAGGACCTGAATTATATAGCTGTTCCCTTTCTTCTGCCTCTCTTTTAACATATAGTGCTCTTTTCTTTAACACTTACTGCTGTTTTACTTAAAGAAAAACTAATCTTTTAAATTAGAATGACTATGATCATTTATACTTACATTGTGCAGTGTCAGTTTTAAATATATATATATATATATATATGAGCATGCATGGAATCACTAAAATTATACACATTTTGTTTTGTGACTCATATTTATATATGGATTTCATTCTTAGGAAAAAAAATGGAAACACTGTACAAACCTAACTCAACGATGGCTTATTCAACTTTTGATATTATACATACTACCAAAACACTCTACTTTTGCTTACCAATGGGTATGAGTGGACTTGAGAAGAGAAGAAAGTATGGGTTGCTTTATTTTTTCCTTTACTTTTATGTAATGTTATTCAGCATTGGGCTTCTCTGGTGATTCAAACAGTAAGGAATCTGCCTGCAACGCGGGAGACCCAGTTTCCATCTCTGGGTTGGGAAGATCCGCTGGAGAAGGGAATGGCTGCCCACTCCAGTATACTTGCCTGGAGAATTCCATGGATAGAGGAGCCTGGCAGGCTATACAGCCCATAGGGTCGCAAGGGGTCAGACATGACTGAGCAACTAACACTCACTTTCATTTAGCCTTAGTGGTTGACCAGTACAAAGGATTGCACCTAGAAAGTGCAATCTCTAGGGACGACAGGTGACGTAGATTATCAGTCAGTTATTGATGAAATGAGCACAGAATCCCCATGGCCCCCCAGTACAATGTAGTTCAGCAAGACTCAAAGTGAACACAAGGTATGCTACCACAATACTATAACTTGTATTTGCTTTGACTCTTACTAAACTACCATGCATTGTAGATTTCCCAGGATCCTGTGCTCATCAGGTATATAAATAGGACATCGAGTAACTTGGACGTGTGTACTGTGTGTATTTACTCTACTCACTTGCATGCAAAATGGTCTTATTTTGTGGCAAAACAAAATTTCAAAGATGAAATTATTAAGAATTTTTCAGATTGACATGAGAACATTGAATGAAACAGAGGCCAGATAAACACTGGGTTTTGAGCAACTGCAGGAGTCATAGGCCCAAAAAGCTGGCCTGATTACATGTATTACATTTATGTTCCTGTTTTGCAAGGAATATTATGTTAAAAAGAGAAAACAAACATTTAAATACTTTGTTACTATAAGCACAATTTTAAAAAAATATAAATGTATCTTATTCTAGTTATGTTTCTTCAGTAACATAATATATATTTTTTAATGCATTTTATGACTGTGTGGGGATCACAACAATCAGTGGAAAATTCTTAAACAAATGGAAATATCAGAGCACTTTACAGCCTCCTGAGAAACCTGTATGTAGGTCAAGAAGCAATGATTAGAACTGGACATGGAACAATGGACTGGATCAAAATTGAGAAATGAGTGTGTCAAGGCAGTATATTTTCGCCCTGCTTATTTAACTTGTAAGCAGAATACATCAAGGGAAATGCTGGGATGGAAGAAGCACATGTTGGAATCAAGATTGCCAGGAGAAATGACAACAGCCATAGATATGCAGATGATACCACCCTTAGGGCATAAAGCTAAGAGGAACTAAAGAGCCTCTTGATGAAAGTGAAAGCAGAGAGTGAAAAAGTTGGCTGAACACTAAAACATTCACAAAAGGAAGACCAGGGTATACAGTCCCTTAATGGCAAGTAGATGGGAAAGCATGGAAACTGTCACAGAGTTTATTTTCTTGGGCTCCTAAATCACTACAGATGGTGACTGCAGCTATGAAATTACAAGGCACTTACTCCTTGGAAAGAAAGTTATGACCAACCTAGATGGCATATTAAAAAACAGAGACTTACTTTGCTGGCAAAGGTCTGTATGGTCAAAGCTATGGTTTTTCCAGCAGTCTTGTGTGGATGTGAGAGTTGAACCATAAAGAAGTTCAGTTCAGTTGCTCAGTTGTGTCTGACTCTTTGCAACCCCATGAACTGCAGCACCCCAGGCCTCTCTGTCCATCACCAACTGCTGGAGTCTACCCAAACCCATGTCCATTGAGTCAGTGATGCCATCCAACCATCTCATCTTCTGTCATCTCCTTCTCCTCCTGCCCTCAATCTTTCCCAGCATCAGGGTCTTTTCAAATGTATCAGCTCTTCTCATCAGGTGGCCAAAGTATTGGAGTTTCAGATATCATGTATGAGACGAGTCGCCAGTCCAGGTTTGATGCACGATGCTGGATGCTTGGGGCTGGTGTACTGGGCTGGCCCAGAGGGAGGGTATGGGGAGGGAGGAGGGATGAGGGTTCAGGATGGGGAGCACGGGTATACGTGTGGTGGATTCATTTCGATGTTGGGCAAAACTAATACAATATTGTAAAGTTTAAAAATAAAATAAAATTTAAAAAAAAATTAGAAGTCAACATCAGTCCTTCCAATGAACGCCCAGGACTGATTGGCTTTAGGATGGACTAATTGGATCTCCATTCAGTCCAGGGGACTCTGAAGAGTCTTCTCCAACACCACAGTTCAAAAGCATCAATTCTTCGACACTCAGCTTTCTTTATAGTCCAACTCTCACATTCATACATGACTACTGGAAAAACAATAGCCTTGACTAGATAGACCTTTTTGGACAAAGTAATGTGTCTGCTTTTTAATATGCTGTCTAGGTTGGTCATAACTTTCCTTCCAAGGAGTAAGCGTCTTTTAATTTCATGACTGCAATCACCATCTGCAATGATTTTAGAGCCCCAAAAAATAAAGTCAGCCACTGTTTCCACTATATCCCCATCTATTTGCTATGAAGTGATGGGACCAGATACCGTGATCTTAGCTTTCTGAATGTTGAGCTTTAAGCTAACATTTTCACTCTCCTCTTTCAATTTCATCAAGAGGCTATTTAGTTTTTCTTCACTTTCTGCCATAAGGGTGGTGTCATCTGCATATCTGAGGTGACTGATAATTATTCTGCAACCTTGATTCCAGCTTGTGCTTCCTCCAGCCCAGAATTTCTCATGATGTATTCTGCATATAAGTTAAATCAGCAGGGTGACAATATGCAGCCTTGATGTACTCCTTTTCCAATTTGGAACCAGTCTGTTTTTCCATGTCCAGTTCTAACTGTTGCTTCCTGACTTGCATACAGGTTTCTCAAGAGGCAGGTCAGGTGGTCTGGTATTCCCATCTCTTTCAGAATTTTCCATAGTTTATTGTGATCCACAAAAGCAGAAAGAGATGTTTTTCTGGAACTCTCTTGCTTTTTCCATGATCCAGAGGATGTTGGCAATTCGATCTCTGGTTCCTCTGCCTTTTCTAAAACCAGCTTGAACATCAGGAAGTTCACAGTTCATGTATTGCTGAAGCCTGGCTTGGAGAATTTTGAGCATTACTTTACTAACATGTGAGATGAGTGTCATTGTGCAGTAGTTTGAGCATTCTTTGGCATTGCCTTTCTTTGGGATTGGAATGAAAACTGACCTTTTCCAGTCCTGTGGCTACTGCTGAGTTCTCCAAATGTGTTGGCATATTGAATGCAGCACTTTCACAGCATCATCTTTCAGGATTTGAAATAGCTCAACTGGAATTCCACCACGTCCACTAGCTTTGTTCGTAGTGATGCTTCCTAAGACCCACTTGACTTCACATTCCAGGATGTCTGGCTCTAGGTGAGTGTGAATGATCACACCATCATGATTATCTGGATCATGAAGATCTTTTTTGTACAGTTCTTCTGTGTATTCTTGCCACCTCTTCTTAATATCTTCTGCTTCTGTTAGGTCCATACCATTTCTGTCCTTTATTGAGCCCATCTTTGCATGAAATGTTCCCTTGGTATCTCTAATTTTCTTGATGAGATCTCTAGTTTCCCATTCTGTTGTTTTCCTCGATTTCTTTGCACTGATCGCTGAGGAAGGCTTTCTTGTCTCTCCTTGCTATTTGGAACTCTGCATTCAAATGTGTATCTCTTTCCTTTTCTCCTTTGCTTTTCACTTTTCTTCTTTTCACAGCTATTTGTATGGCCTCCTCAGAGAGCCATTTTGCTTTTTTGCATTTCTTTTTCTTGGGGAATGTCTCGATTCCTGTCTCCTGTACAATGTCACAAACTTCCATCCATAGTTTATTAGGCACTCTATCAGATCTAGTCCCTTAATCTGTTTCTCATTTCCACCGTATAGACATAAGGGATTTGATATAGGTCATACCTGAATGATCTAGTGGTTTTCTCCAAGTCTGAGTGCCAAAGAATTATGCTTTTGAACTGTGGTGCTGGAGAAGACTCTTGAGAGTCTCTTGGAGAGCAAGATCAAACCAGTCAATCCTAAGGGAAATCCTGAATATTCTTTGGAAGGCCTTATGCTGAAGCCGAAACTCCAATAATTTGGCCACCTGATATGAAGAACTGACTCACTGGAAAAGACCCTGAGGCTGGGAAAGATTGGAGGCAGGTGGAGAAGGGGATGGCAGAGGATGAGAGAGTTGGGTGGCATCACTGACTCAATGGACATGAGTTTGGGCACATTCCAGGATAGAGTGGAGGACAGGGAAGCCCGACGTGCTTCATAGGGTTGCAAATTATTGAACATGAATGAGGGACTGAACAACAACAATGCATTTTAGCACTGACTTTTCTCATTTGAACATCACCAGGGAATCACAGACTCAACATTTTGAGTTGTGTTGAATCACAGACTCAATTTTGCAGACTCAACATTTGCAATCAGTATTATTACAGCTTATAATATCGTTAAAACTGACATTTTCAAATATTGCATAAAGAGAGTTACAAGCTATCTCTTTATACTACATATATATTTTACAGCACCCATGTATGTAAAACAGCAGTGTTACCAGATCCAACATGACATTTTCCTTACATCCTGGGGCCATGAAAATCAGTTACATTCATGGTTTCTTAGAGGACAGTAGTAAGATGTAATAAAAATTCTGGTGATGAACAGACAGTGAGTAGAAAGCAAGGACAGTCTGATATTCTTCAGTCCCATATACTATGGACAAATTGGATGAAATGTTTTATAAAAGATATGGATTCACATTGATTATTCCAATTAAAGATGTAAATGTAGTGACTTTCCCCCCACCCCCTCAGAGAATATGTTTCACCTATCACTAAAACTTTCTAAAAAATAGTAATGTTCAAAGAGATACATTTTCAAAATTTCCAGACAGGGCAGATGATTAGCTCTTCATTTTCTTCATATTTAATGAAAAAACCTATAATTCTTACTTCTTCACTTCTTTTTATTACCTCCCCCTGATTGTAGAAGGAGGCTTTCGAGGTGGCACAGGGGTCAAGAATCTGCCTGCTAGTGCATCAGGCACAAGAGACATGAGTTCGAACCCTGGGTCAGGAAGATCCCCTGGAGAAGGAAATGGCAACCCACTCCAATATTCTTGCCTGGAGAATTCCATGGACAGAGGAGCCTGGTGGGCTAGAGTCCATGGGGTCACATAGCATCAGACACGACTGAGCACACACACACATAAAGTGTAGAAAATCAGATCTTGCATACAGAGTTTTTATTTTTATTCATTTATAATTTTATTTTTACATAATAGGCTATCTTCAATTTTCAAATATTATTTAAAATGTTTGTATTCTACTGTGACCTGAATTTGTAAACAAAAGTTTACAAATGAGTCTTTGTTTACATTTAGTAACAAGTTGACATTCAGTCCTTGCTTATGTATGGCTCAGGCAGTAAAGAATCTGCCTGCAATGCAAGAGACTGGGATTTAATTCCTGCATGGGGAAGATTCCCTGGAGAAAGGAATGGTGACCCTCTCCAGTATTCTTGCCTGAAAAATCACACGGACAGAGGAGCCTGGCAGGCTACAAATCCATGGGGTCACAAAAAGTCAGACATGACTGAACAACTAATGCACTTTTTTTTTCTAATAGTAAATAGTAATCTTATTCAGAGGACAGGCAAAATTACAAAGAACATTTTAACTTATTTTAATGCCAGATTGACTAGAAACCAATCTTTTGCAATCTTATAGCCCTATGAGGAAATAATGCAGAAGGAAATGGCAACCCACAACAGTACTCTTGCCTGGAAAATTCCATGGACAGAGGAGCCTGGTAGGTTCCAGTCCGTGGGGTTGCAAAGAGTCAGCAACTTCACTTTCTTACTTTTCTTTCTTATGGGGAAATAAACCTTTTGATTATCATACAAAGAAATAGAGGGATCCCTTTCTAACTCCTGACTTGATGACAAACATAACTTGAGTTTCTATGTGCTAAATCGCTTCAGTCCTGTCCCACTCTTTATGACCCTATTGACTGTAGCCTGCCAGGCTCATCTGTTCAGGGTGTTCTCCAGGTAAGAATACTGGAGTGGGTAACCATGTCCTTCTCCAGGGGATCTTCCCGACCCAGATATCCAACCCCCATCTCTTATGTCTCCTGCATTGGTAGGTGGGGTTTTTAATACCAGTACCACCTATAGTTTAAAAATGTACCACATAACCAGGCAGTTTGCCACTTTTCACTTTCTCCAGAGAGATCCTAGAGGTACTGCTGAATCTCTAACTCCGGTACAAAAGTAGATTTTCCTGGTCAGCAGCTTCAAGACTATCTTTTACTAAGAAGTCATTCATATTATTTTGCAGCGGCTGTGATGTGGAAGTCTGCCAAAAACAGGGCAATAAAAAGGAAAGACAATTATCTAAAGAACCATAGCAACAATATGCACTTGTGACAAGAGGGAGGAAAATGACTGGATGCTTGTCTCAAATAAAGAGATAACATTGTAAATTCAAGGGGAGAAGTGGTAATATATTGCTTTATATCTTATATATATGCACCATAAAGTGAAAATACTGTGATACTAGGGAATGGAAATTTGTAAGAAGTCAGCTTCAAACATTTTAAGATAGCCTTTTAAAATTGGTGATATCTTCTTGCAAGGACAAGCCTTACATACTAGATATATATAAGAACAGAAGATTTAATCCCTCAGTAATATCATAATCCTGGAATAATGTCTTTTTGTATTCCCACATTTGCATAATTGAGAGAGATGATCTTACCTAGGTGAACTGGATCTAAGTATGGTGGAGGAGATTGGCATTCTAATCACCCCTCATTGGCAGGCATCTCTCTTAAAAAATATTTTATTTTATATTGAAATATAGCTGATTAGCAATGCTGTGATAGTTTCAGGGGAACAGTGAAAGGGCTCAGCTCTACATATACATGTATCCATTCTCCCCCAGGCTCCCCTCCCATCCAGGCTGCCACATAACATTGAACAGAGTTCCCTGTGCTATACAGTAGGTCTGTATTGGTTATCCATTTTAAACATAGCAGTGTGTACATGTAGATCCCAAACTCCCTAACTATCCTTTCACCTTATCCTTCCCCTCCAGGTAGACATCTCTCTTAATTTTGATAATTCACGGACACTTCTTTTCCTTTAAAATTATTAGGAGTTTGTAGGGAAATTCTGAGAGGCTCTATGAATATATGATCCCATTGTGGAAGACATTATATTTTCCACAGATTGAAGAAACAGTATCTCTGGTTCCACATGCTTTCTTTACACAGTGCCCTAGCCATTCTTTCATCAGTAGGTACAGCTTTGACAACCTATGGTGATGGTGACACTGTGTGACTTTCAAGACCACATCATAAAGAATGACCCAGCTTTTCCCTAGTTTTCTGGAACATGCTCACTCAGAGTACTGAGCTACCATGTAAGAAGCCATCTTGCTGTGAGGAATCCAAGCAAAACGGAGACTATGTTTGGGGATATTTTTTTTTTTTTTCATACACTGTACATATTCTCTATTTTGGATGAAAGTAAAAATCAATGCATATTTTTTAAAAAATACTTGAGGTTTTCTGTGAAGGTAGTAACTCAAAGAATTCAAGAGAAGGCTGCAAGCACAAGTAAGGGGACAGTGCCTATTGGGTCTTCAGAACTGGAACTATATTCCACAATCTTGTCTGGACAAAGTTACTAGAGTAAATGTTCACGTACAGGTCTTTGTTTTTGTTGTTCTAGCAGTATTGAATTCTAGAGATTTTGGTTTAATTTTGATGATGTGTGTGAATGTATATTTCACATTTGTAATTTTGTGTTAGTGCAGAGAAAAGTTGAGTGAAAGGAAGGGAAGGGAAGAGAGGAGGAAAAAGAAATGAAAAGGAAGAGAAGGAAGGAAAAAAATAAAAACCTAGGGATATAGGGAGATACAATCCCATAGTATATGCCCAATCAACATTTGAAAACAAAGGAAGCAAATTCATTCTCAAAAACATCTGGATTTATCTTCAAAGAAATAAATTATTAAAATAAGTTCCCCTTAAAAAAAAAATTTACATGGGAAATAGGACACTCATGTTTACTTTGGCCACCTCATGTGAAGAGTTGACTCATTGGAAAAGACTGATGCTGGGAGGGATTGCGGGCAGGAGGAGAAGGGGACGACAGAGGATGAGATGGCTGGATGGCATCACTGACTCGATGGACATGAGTCTGAGTGAATTCCGGGAGTTGGTGATAGACAGGGAGGCCTGGCGTGCTGCGATTCATGGGGTCTCAAAGAGTCAGACGCAATTGAGCGACTGATCTGATCTGATCTGATGTTTAGACACAATTAATCTAAGATGAAATTGCATGTAGTAAACATACTTATTTAATTTCTAATTACAAGTAAATAGCATGCTAAGAATTTTTAAAAATAGAAATTATTAGTTAAAAACTGTTATCTATTTCCAGATATTTTTCTGTAAAGTTATGTTTTAGATTTACCAAAACTAAATATTTTTTCCTTGATTTTCTTTTTATTTTGTATATATAATTTTATTTTTAATCCTGGTACTGTATTTGTTTGTGCTGAATACTTTTCTCCATGGTTTGTTCTTGAAGGGGTCAGGGAAGACTCTTTGCCATGTCATAGTCATTTTATTGCCTCAAGGAAACAATTACATTACAATTTCAATTCAATGGCATTCTAAAAGGCACTCATCATTAGTAATCTAATTTTTTAACTTTTTTTTTTTTGTATTCTGCTATAGCCTAGGGGAAAAAAAAGAAGCTTGCTGTCCTTAAAAGTGTAGACAAATTTATGCCAAAAACAAACCAAACAAGAAATTTTGAGAAAGAAAAAGTAGAACAACTTCTTTCATTTATGTTTTCCCAGTTTTTTTGGGATACAGTTGATATAAAACACCTAACAGGTTAAAGTGTACAATGTCTTAATACACGTGTATTACAAATAATCACCAACACAGCAAACACTTTCATCGCATCACATAATTACCATTTTCTTTTTTGGTAATAACATTAAACATCTGCTCTCTTACCAAATTTTGAATATATACTACTTTTGTTCAGGGTAATCACCCTGTTGTATATTGTGCGTGCTGAACCATGTCCAGCTGTTTGAGGCCTCATGAACTGTAGCCTGCCAGGCTCCTCAGTCCATGGAATGTTCCAGGCAAGAATACTGGAATGGCTTGCCACTTCCTACTTCAGATGATCCTTCCAACCTTGTGATCGAACCCTTGTCTCTTGAGTCTCTTGCATTGGCAGGCAGAGTCTTTACCCCTAGCACTTTCTGGGAAATCCTGTTGTACATTAGATCCCCATAACTTATCTTCTAACTGGACGATTGTGCCTTTGACCAACATACTGTCTTTCCTCCTCTTCTCAGCCCCTGGTAATCACCATTCAAATCTTTGTTTCTGACTTTTGCTTTTTTTTTTTTTTTTTGACTGTGATAATGATACATTTTTTGAAAGTTTTACATTTTCATATTCTGGTCCTGGATGACTTATATATAACATTTTTTTTTACTTTACAATATTGTATTGGTTTTGCCATACATCAGCATGCATCCGCCACGGGTGTACACGTGTTCCCCATCCTGAACCCCGTTCCCACCTCCCTTCCCATACCATCCCTCTGGGTCATCCCAGTGCACCAGCCCCAAGCTTCCTGTATTCTGCATCAAACCTGGACTGGCGATTTGTTTCTTATAAAACATATTATACATGTTTTAATACCATTCAAAATTCCAGACATAAGTGATATCATACAGTATTTGTTTTTCTCTGACTTATTTCACTTATCCTAATGCCCTCAAGGCCCATTCATATAGTCAGTCACCTGGTAGGATATCCTTGTTCTGCATTGCTGACTGGTATTTTATTGTATTTGTAAACCACGGTTTCTTTATCAATTTTTCTATTGATGGACACTTAGATTACCCATATCTGAGATATGTGAATAATGCTGCAATGAACATGGGAGTGCAGATATCTCTTCAAGATCCTGTTTTCATTTCCACTGCATATACAATCAGATTGCTAGATAATATGGTAGATCTGTTTTTAATTTTTTGAGAAAACTCTATACAGTTTTCCATAGCAGCTGTAATAGTTCACATTCCCATGAAAAATGCACAGAACATTCTTCATATTCTTGCCAGCACTTGTTATTTCTTGTTTTTTTTTGTTTTGTTTTTTGAGAATAGTTATTCTAACAGGTGTAAGGTGATATCTCATTGTGGTTTTGATTTGCTTGTCCTTGATGGCTAGAAATGTTGAGCCCTTTTCATGTACCTCTTGGTTATCTGCGTATCTTCTGTGGGAAAATGTCTATATAGATTATTTGCATTGTAAGCATTTGTCCTTGTCTTTCTGATCACTTTTCCACAAAGAAATTTTTATTCTTGCTTTTTAGTGTCAGAATCAGGAGGTCAAAATTCATTTCCTTCTAATTTGAATGCCAGAAATGGTAGACAATTTTCTATAATCACCTGTTTCCATAATTACATAATTGTTTCATTCAAAAGATAATATCAGCTTACTTATATTTTAATATGCTTAAATTTTATAGTTTATATTTTATCAAAATTTTTATTAATTATGTAAAAAAAACAAAATTAAGGAAGTTATTAAAACTATAAACCCCAGTCATTAATATTTTTATTAATATCTTTTAGAACCTTATAAATTTATTTAATCAGTATTTATGTTTCTATAAATTTTAGAATTTGATATTTGATACTCATAACTTCATAAATTATGGAACAAGTATTAACAATTCACTATAGTCATATATATTATTTAAATTATGTTAAATATTTCTGTTTTATATAACATAAAAATATTTTTTTAATTACAAATAACAGTTATCTGCTTATATTTATCTACCCTAATAATTGCTTATTGATATTCTCAAAACAGTTTCATTTGCATGCAAATATACGTCTAATATATGTCTAATATATGCATATGTATTGATACTTAAAAATAAATGAAATACTCTCTTATATTTTGTAATTTTGAATATTTCCTCACCTTACAATCACTTTTCAGTATCATAGATATCTAATTTATTATCTTATTACAGAAAAGAGCCAGACACAACTGAGCAACTAAGCATATGTACAGAATAATATTTTATTTAGAGTAGATTGGATAAATAAATCTCCAAATAAATCTTCATTCTGAGAAACAGCTAATTTGTCTCTAAATTTTTGCCACCAAAAATTCTTTTTTGAAATTTATTTGAGTATTTCTATGGGGTAAATTAATAGAATTACCAGATCAA
>NW_011495086.1:8513399-8529593 GCF_000754665.1 Bison bison bison | reverse complement strand
TACCAGATCAAAGTCTATATACATTGGGCTTCCTTGATAGTGCAGTTGATAAAGAATCCACCTGCAATTCAGGAGACCCCAGTTCGATTTCCTGGGTTGGGAAGATCCAATGGAGAAGGGATAGACTACCCACTCCAATATTCTTGGACTTCCCAGGTGGCTCAGCTAGTAAAGAATCCCCCTGAAATATGGGAGACCTGGGTTTGATTCCTGGGTTGGGAAGATCCCTTGGAGAAGGGATAGACTACCCACTCCAGTATTCTGGCCTGGAGAATTTCATTGACTATACAGTCCATGTGGTTGCAGAGTCGGACATGACTGAATGACTTTCACTTCACTTGCAGTAATTCTGTTCACTTGTTTTGCACTAGATTTAAGAATGTCTGATTCTCAGAAATATTATGTTTTTCATAATTCAATGATAGGTCAAATATTATAAACTATCAATCCTTCAAGCGTATCTTGTGAAACAAAACAGAATCTATGACAGAATGTTAAGTAGGAGTCTTTGTCTTCTGGTGTTTCAACCGAGGACAGCTAGTTGAAAAAAGTGATGCCATGTGTCCCTGCTCCCTCCAGTTTTAATATAAGTAATTAAGCTATTTATGAAGACTCTCCAAAGTGATTTTACCACCATTAAGTCATTTTCAAACTCAATATAAAGGAATTGAGAAATCAATAAACAAGGTATTTTCTTCAATATAGTTGTCAAGATCCTTCTGATAGTATAGCCTTATGTGAAGGGTGGAGTTTGCTTCCCACAACTATAAATACAGTGAAGAAGGTGTCTTTTGACCATTGACACTTGACTGCTGCTAAGTAACTTCAGTCGTGTCTGACTCTGCGCAACCCCAAGGACAGCAGCCCACCAGGCTCCCCCGACTGTGGGATTCTCCAGGCAAGAACAGTGGAGTGGGTTGCCATTTCCTTCTCCAATGCATGAAAGTTAAAAGTCAAAATGAAGTCACTCAGTCGTGTCTGACCCTCAAGGACCCCATGGACTGCAGCCTACCAGGCTCCTCCGTCCATGGGATTTTCCAAGCAAGAGTACTGAAGTGGGGTGCCATTGCCTTCTCCACTTGACTAGGTGATCACTATGACCAACTGACCACAGGAACACATGACCACACTGCCACATCCACCACTGACTTCAGGGACATAAACTCTGAAATCTTACAACTGACAAGTTCCAAAGAAGAGTAGCTGCCTGGAGCTAATATAGAAGAGTAGGAGAGAGAGGACTGGATTGGGATCTGTCTTTTCATGCTTTTCAGCACAAGGATGCTTGAGTTTTCCCAGTGACAAAGCAAATTTTTAGAAATTCATTGGATTGAGTAAATTTTAAAGGCAGCAAGTCTCAATGGCTTGCCTGAAACTGCAAGATTACTGCTCAGAAGTCTCAATGGGATAAGCTTCTTGAAATGGGGAAAAGGAGTATTGACAATAGGAATTGCCATCTGCAGGAGATATATCAGTCTTGAGCACTGCCAGAGGTTGATCTCATAGATTTGAATCAGCCAATCCCTGGTGGCTCGGAGGTTAAAGCATCTGCTTCCAATGAGGGAGACCCAGGTTTGATCCCTGGGTTGGGAAGATCCCTTGGAGAAGGAAATGGTAACCCACTCCAGTATTCTTGCCTGGAGAATCCCATGGATGGAGAAGCCTGGTAGGCTACAGTCCACAGCATCTCAAAGAGTTGGACACGACTGAGCGACTTCACCTTCACCTTCACCTTTATGAGCACCAAAAGCTTCATGGGTGACAGTTTCTGAAGCCAGAACTGAAGTAAGCTGTCCTCCCCAACCCCTTTATTTCTCTCTTTGCTTTCAAAATAACTTTATCCTGGCCCCAACACAAGAAGCCATAAAAGCAATTATTGAGATTAGGAAAATGTGGAATTTCAAAGAGAAAAGAAGCCAGATATAAATTCTACCTTCTCCACTATAGACTTCTCATTCATAGTGATAATTATAAGATTTTGGAACCACTAATACATTACATTTTTAAACAATGCAACTAATTTATGTTTATAGCAGTTTTGTCTAGTTTTAATGTATATTCCCAAATGTAACTGATGGATTAACAAGGGGAATATAAATTTGGCTGTTATAAAAAATTGGCAAGCATTTACAATGTGCTTAGATGTGTTCATATTGTGGTGAACAGTGAAAATCACATGGTCTCATCTGCCATTTTCCCTTTCCAAGTAGGTCATATCCAGTGATAGATTCTTATGGGGTATAAAGACCTGAAGATTTCAGCTCAACTACAGAAAATGTTGCAAGGACATTCTCAATTTAAAATTCCCTCAAGTATTTGGCCGAAGCTGTTGCCCTGCCACTACCTTGCAGTTGAACTACTCCTTTGGCTCATTTTTACCTCCCCCCACTTCATTACACAGATGTTGATGCTGAGTCCTGAACATATCACACCAGCTAAATTGTTTTCAATGTTTGCCAGCAGAAACACCCAACAATCATGCAATAATTTTTTTAATGTTAAACCAATCTCTAATATGAGAATATTAATAGTCCCATTTTAAGATCAGGAAATGTGAAGTGCATATATTTTCAAATATGTACATACACGTACATAGTGAGGATGCAGTAAACATACAAATTGAAGGCTTTCAAAGAATTTAGAGACACAATTTAAGAAATTTTAAAAGTCCTCTATGTCCTCATTGGACATAGCAGACCTATGAAGAAAGACAGCACATTTAGACTTTTTATTTTTTAAGTCAAATATATGGCTAGAGATCACTTCAAGAAAATTTGAGATACCAAGGGAATATTTCATGCAAAGGTGGGTACAATACAGGACAGAAATGGTATGGATATAACAGAAGCAGAAGGTATTAAGAAGAGGTGGCAAAAATACACAGAAGAATTATACAAAAAGATCTTAATGACTCAGATAACCACGATGATGTTATCACTCACCTAGAGCCAGATATCCTGCAGTGTGAAGTCAAGTGGGCCTTAGGAAGCATCACTACAAACAAAGCTAGTGGAGGTGAAGGAATTCCAGCTGAGCTATTGCAAATCCTGAAAGATGATGCTGTGAAAGTGCTGCACTCAATAAGCCAGCAAATTTGGAAAACTCAGCAGTGGCCACAGGACTGGTAAAGGTCAGTTTTCTATTCAATCCCAAAGAATGACAATGCCAACAGTTGTTCAAACTGTGCCACAATTGCATTCATTTCGTGTTAGCAAGATAATAATCAAAATCCTTCAACTTAGGGTTCAACATCCTTTGGATCATTGAAAAAGCAAGAGAATTCCAGAAAAACATCTACTTCTGCTTTATTGCCTATGTAATGCCTCTGACTGTGTAGATTACAACAAACTAGAAAATTCTGAGATAGGAAAACCAGACCACTTGACCAGCCTTCTGAGAAATCTGCATGCAGGTCAAGAAGTAACAGAGTTAGAACTGGACATGGAACAGCAGACTGGTTCAAAATTAGGAAAGGAGTACATCAAGTCTGTATATTGCCGCCCTACTTATTTAACTTATATGCAGGGTACATCATGCAAAATGCCAGGCTGGATGAAGCACAAACTGGAATCAAGATTGCCAGGAGAAATATCAACAACCTGAGATATGTAGATGAAATCACTCTTATGGAAGAAAGCAAAGAGGAGTTAAAAGACCTCTTGCTAAAGGTGAAAGAGGAGAGTGAAAAAGCTGACTTAAAACTCAAGATTCAAAAAACTAAGATCACAGCATCTGGTCCTATCACTTCGTGGGAAATGGATGGGAAAAGAGTGACAGGCCTTATTTTCATGGACTCCAAAAACACTACAGATGGTAACTGCAGCCATGAAACAAAAAGATGCTTGTGCCTTGGAAGAAAAGGTACAACAAACCTAGACAGTGCATTAAAAAGCAGAGACACTACTATACCGGTAAAAATTGATATAGTCAAATCTAGAGTTTTTCCAGTAGTCATGTACAGATATGAGAGTTGGACTGTAAAGAAGACTGAGTGCTAAAGAATTGATTTTAAACTAGAGGTTCCATAAAATCCAGAAACCGCAGTGATTCAACACAACAAAAGATCTGCCAAAGTCTGCTGACTCTTTGGAGATTCATGGATGCAGTTCTTGTGTACTTCATAGCACCATCATGTAATGATGTGACTTCCAACACACATTAGCATGGAAATAGAAAGAAAAGTATAGCTCAGCTCAAGAGTTATGCATATCATTCTTTTCTGAAGCTCTTTAGGATGACTTAGTCTCTACCCAAATTCAAGCAGTCTGAGAATCACAGCTTCCTGTGCTTCCTAAAAAGTGAGGGACACAGATATTGATGAACAATGACAATGTCTACAGTCCTAAATCTAGGTTAATCTAAAAATGGCTATCTACTATTACTCCTAGTATGAGTCAGGCAGTCACATTCCAGCCAATACAACACTAGAATATGAATAAATTCAGTTCAGTCACTCAGTTGTGTCCAATTGACACAACTTCCCTGTCCATCATCAACTCCCAGAGTTTACTCAAGCTCATGCCCATTGAGTCAGTGATGCCATCCAACCATCTCATCCTCTGTCATCCCCTTCTTCTCCTGCCTTCAATCTTTCCCAGCATCAGGATCTTTTCCAATGAGCTATTTCTTTGTATTAGGTGGCTAAAGTATTGGAGTATCAGTCCTTCCAATGAATATTCATGACTGATTTCCTTTAGGATGGACAGGTTGGATCTCCTTGCTGTCCAAGAGACTCTCAAGAGTCTACAACACAACAGTTCAAAAGCATCAATTCTTCAGGATTCAGCTTTCTTTATGGTCCAACTCTCATGTCCATACATGACTACTGGAAAAACCAAAGTTTTGACTAGACGAAACTTTGTTAGCAAAGTAATATCTCTGCTTTTTACTATGCTGTCTAAATTTGGTCATAACTTTTCCTTCAAGGAGCAAACATCTTTTAATGCCATGGCTGCAGTCACCATCTGCAGTGATTCTGGAACCCCCTCAAATAAAATCTGCCGTTGTTTCCATTGTTTCCCCATCTATTTCCATGAAGTGATGGGACCAGAAGCCATGATCTTAATTTTATGAATGTCGAGTTTAAGCCACCTTCTTCACTCTCCTCTTTCAGTTTCATCAAGAGGCTCTTTAGTTCTTCTTTGTTTTCTGCCATAGTGGTGTTATCTGCATATCTGAGGTTATTGATATTTTTCCCAGCAAACTTGATTTCAGCTTGTGTTTCATCCAGTCCAGCATTTCTCATGATGTACTCTGCATCTAAGTTAAGTAAGCTGGATGACAATATACAGCCCTGACATGCTCCTTTCCTGATTTGGAACCAGTCTGTTGTTCCACATCCAGTTCTGTTTCATCTTGACCTGCATACAGATTTCTCAGAAAAACTATACAAAAAAAGATCTTCATGATCCAGATAATCACAATTGTGTGATCACTCACCTAGAGCCAGACATCCTGGAATGTGAAGTCAAATGGGGCTTAGGAAGCATCACTATAAACAAAGCTAGTGGAGGTGATGAAATTCCAATTGAGCTATTTCAAATCCTAAAAGATGATGCTGTGAAAGTGCTGCACTCAATCCAGCAAATTTGGAAAACTCAAGAGTGGCCACAGGACTGGAAAAGGTCACTTTTCATTTCAACCCCAAAGAAAGACAATGCCAAAGAAGCTCAAACTACTGCACAATTGCACTCATCTCACATGCTAGCAAAGTATTACTCAAAATTCTCCAAGCCAGGCTTCAACAGTATGTGAACAGTGAACCTCCAGATGTTCAAGCTGGATTTATAAAAGGCAGGGGGACCAGAGATCAAATTGCCAACATCTGTTGTATCATCAAAAAAGAGAGAGTTGCAGGCAAACATCTACTTGTGCTTTACTGACTTTGCCAAAGCCTTGATGTTGTGGATCACAACAAACTATGGAAAATTCTTAAAGAATACGAATACATCATTCTATATTCTCCAGTTCTCACTAATAAAAATGCTGTTTTTGTAGCTGCAAATCCAGAACACTCACTATTATGGCTTACATTTTTCTTTTTTATTGGTATTCTACATATGTTTTCTGGGTTCCTAGAATTGTTAGCTCTGATTGAAATTGTTGTAAAGAACAAGCTCTTGTTGAATAGTGACAGATTTTATTTTCTTGGGCTCCAAAATCACTGTATATGGTGACTATAGCCATGAAAGTAAAAGGCACTTGCTCCTTGGAAGTAAAGCTATAACCAACACAGAGAGTATATTGAAAAGCAGAGATATACTTTGCCGACAGATGTTTGTCTAGTCAAAGCTATGGTTTTTCCAGTAGTCATATCTGGATATGAGAGTTGGACTATAAAGAAAGCTGATCACCAAAGAATTGATGCTTTGGAACTGTGGTGTTGGAGAATACTCTTGAGAGTCCCTTAGCTGCAAGGAGATCCAACCAGTCAATCCTAAAGGAAATCAGTCCTGAATATTCATTGGAAGGACTGATGCTGAAGCTGAAGCTCCAATACTTTGGCCACCTGATGGGGAGAACTGACTCACTGGAAAAGACCCTGATGCTGGGAAAGACTGAAGGCAGGAGGAGAAGGGGATGACAAGGGATAAGATGGTTGGATGGCATCACCGTCTAGAAGGACATGGGTTTGAGCAAGCTCCAGAAGTTGATGGTGGACAGGGAAGCCTGGTGTGCTGTAGTCCATGGGGTTGCAAAGAGTTGGACACTACTGAGCAACTGAACTGAACTGAAAGTATCATTTCCTTTGAGTAGATCTTATGAAGCATCTCTCCATATTGATTATTTATTAGTAATCTTTGGAAAATCCCAGTTTCGTGAAACTAAATAGAATATGTGTATAGTGAGTTCTCAATAGCTCTTTGCTTAAGAATTAAATATTACATTGTCTCTTGAAATTACAGTTAAAATTGCAGAACATATGTTCCCTTTCCAGAAACTGGTTTGTTTTTCAATGCTTTTATAACTGCAATTGTGCATCTCAACAATTAGAAGTAGTTACCATTTGGAATAATAAAACCTTTGATTATGCAATTTACAGAATTTAAGTGCTGCTTTCAATGTAAGACTATAAACATATATCAACTATATCCAAAGTCAAGGCATTGAAATTATAGTAATAAAGAAATCCATTTAAAATATATACTGTCAGTTTTTCCTGTGTTTTCTTAAAAACATATTTCTTACTAAAGCTACTTCCCTCATAGCTCAGTTAGTAAAGAACCTGCATGGAATATAGGAGACCCTGGTTTGATTCCTGGATTCTTAAGATCTACTGGAGAAGGGATAAGCTACTCACCCACTTCAGTATTCTTGGGCTTCATTTGTGGATCAGCTGGTAAAAAATCCACCTTCAATGTGGGAGACCTGGGTTCAGTCTCTCGGTTGGGATGACCCCCTGAAGAAAGGAAAGGCTACCCTCTCCAGGATTCTGGCCTGAGGAATACAGACTATACAGTCCATTGGGTTGCAAAGAGTAGGGCACAACTGAACGACTTTCACTTTCACTTTACTAAAGCTGCAAGTATACAGAGGAAACAATCTCTGTTTATATGATAATATTAATTATACATTTTATGCAGCAAAATATTTGAAAATTGAAAGAACCCTACATTAAGAATCAAATATTAATAGCTGCTTTTTTTCTTTGATTTAAGCTCCTCTTAGTTAGTGTTCAATGATTATCTGGAATAAATTTATTAAATTTATGTACCACATACATAGATTAAAATGACTGATTTATAAGATCACTTCCTATTTTAAACAGGTCAATTGTATAATTTCAACAAACCTTATGTCTAGCTTTATTGTAAGAGTCAGAGACCAAGCTGAAACTTTTCTTATGGGTCAGAAGTTGCCTTGGGCACATATGTTATATACCAGCAATTCTGTTATTGACTCAGCTATAGATCATCTTGATTTGGCATGAAAAGGAACCACTTCATCTTTTCTGCTCCAGTTCCTTCAGTTGAGGATCAAAAAATGCTTCTATCCAATTGTCTTATAGAGAAGACATTTATGCCATGCTGTTAGCTCTAATCACCTATAGAAAAAAATTGGCCAGCAGCACATGGCTTCCTGTTTCCCAGCTGTGTTTTCCAACTTTCCTTCTATTAAAGTACATCTGAGGTAAAATTTATAAGTAGCAGAAAACTTATGATGAAAAAAAAACAGTGTTAATATAATGGAGGTTACAAAGATATACCTGGATAAGATTAAGGAAGAAGATAGGCAGTAATGGATAATGATGTTATTGAAGCAAATGGCTAGGACACCAAAAAAGTTAGAGGCTAGATTGAGGTCCAAAGAAGAGTCTGATGGTAAACAGTAAATAAAACTTCAAAGTTTAAGTGGTTTTAGGTACCTTTTACTAGTCCCCAGGAATATTAAAGAAATACTAAGCATATATGAACTGGTTTTCATTCAAAGTCATATGTTATAAGATGCTATTATTACATTTGTGGGTCAAAAATGTATATACTTTATACACATTTTGAGTATCAAATTAATAATTCCACTCAAAAATGGTGATATGTACTTCCTCAAAGCCTTCAACATTTATATTGACCCACATGTATTGATATGAGGGCTTCCCTGATGGATCAGTGGTAAAGAATTCACCTGTAATGCAGGAGACATAGGAGATGTGGGTTCACTTGTTGAATTAGTAAGATTCCCTGGAGGAGGAAATGGCAACCCATTCCAGTATCCTTGCCTGAAAAATCCCATAGACAGAGGAACCTGGTGGGCTACAATCCATGGGGTAGCTGAGTGTTGGACAGGACTGAGAGACTGAGCATTCATGCATTGATACTGATGTTCTATTATTAAGGAAAGTCAGCACAAGTTTTAGGATTTATTAAGCTTTTGAAGCATGATTTGTATCACTTTAAACTGCATTACTCCCTTTAGATGAGACCTAACCTGGGCTATGATTTTTCCAGTGGTTATGTATGGATGTGAGAGTTGGCTTGTGAAGAAGGCTGAGCACCATAGAGTTGATGCTTTTGAACTGTGGTGTTAGAGAAGACTCTTGAGAGTCCCTTGGACTGCAAGGAGATCCAACCGGTCCGTTCTGAAGGAGATCAGCCCTGGGATTTCTTTGGAAGGAATGATGCTAAAGCTGAAACTCCAATACTTTGGCCACCTCATGCGAAGAGTTGACTCATTGGAAAAGACTCTGATGCTGGGAGGGATTGGGGGTAGGAGGAGAAGGGGACGACAGAGGGTGAGATGACTGGATGACATCACTGATTCAATGGACGTGAGTCTGAGTGAACTCCGGGAGTTGGTGATGGACAGGGAGGCCTGGCGTGCTGCAATTCATGGGGTCACAAAGAGTTGGACATGACTGAGTGACTGAACTGAACTGAACCTGGGCTTCCCTGATAGCTCAGTTGGTAAAGAATCTGCCTACAATGCAGAAGATATCAGTTTGATTCCTGGGTTGGGAAGATTCACTGGAGAAGGAAAAGGCTACCCACTCTAGTATACTGGCCTGGAGAATTGCATGAACTATATAGTCCATGGGGTTGCAAAGAGTAGGACACAACTGAATGACTTTCACTTGACTGTATGTATAATTAGCTATAAGGCGGTGGTTGCAACCTGGCCATATATATATATATATATATATATATATATATATATATACTTCAGTGTCACTATGGATGGAGTAGAAAATGGCAACCCACTTCAGTATTCTTGTCTGGAAAATTCCATGGACAAAGGAGGCTGGTGGGCTACAGTCCATGTGGTCAAAAAGAGTTGGACACAACTGAGCGACTAGGCATCCAGGTATGCCACTATGGAAATGCACTCCCACTGGGAAACAAAAATGTTATAAAGACAACTAGTGAAATTACAAGGAAACATCAAATGAATTGGTTTTTTCTCGCTGCAAAGGAAGAAAAGCTAGGATAGTAGAATAGGATATTTCAATGAGATGAAACAGGGCATTTGCTACAACTGGGTACATGGTGAAGAAGGAAAAGATCTAAATTTTTATTCCAGGTGTCTTCACATCAAGTTTTTATTTCTCATAACATCTGGCTATCAATTACTACTCTAGCAGTAATTAAAATAGCAATAACTCAGTTTTCCTTTCCTAGTCTTTATTGATACATACTGATATAAACTGAATCCAAAAAAGTCCGACTCACATGACAGCTCTTTAATTAGGTTATAATATGTATGAATGGTCTACAAAAGGCACTATGAAAATAAAATTTTATGCAGTACATTAAGATTGTAGGTGACACCAATGTACAATGGTAGACATTTCCCCTATATTCATTATTCTACTATACAGTATAACTTCATTTTGAAAAAAATCATAAAATTATGAAAATTTGAGAGCAAAAAGGAAGAATATTACAAAGAATATATATGTTTACCCAGTTCATTAGTATTTTACCCATTTATACATGGACTTTATCATGTGCTCCTTCAATCTCTCTCTCTCTCACACCTCCACATGCATGCATGCACACACACACACAAGTACACACAAATGATTTTTGAACAATTTGAATATTGAAGATTTTGTGGCCCTCTAACCTTTAAATATAAGTATGTGTTTTCTAACTACAGGAAAATTTACACTAAAGTTATCAATCTCCGTACATTTACAAGTAATATTTTATCTAATTTATTAACACTTTCTGTGATGCAATTCTATTTGAATCAATATTCTTTATAGCATTTTTCTTTAATTATTGACTTCAGTCTAAAATTTTGTATTGCAAAGTGTCCTACAATGTATATGAAGATAAATGGAAGTTTTAAACTCAATGTGAAATACTCAAATGTTTGGATGTAGAAAGAATTTGCTCTTGCTTTTGTATAAAGTTTTCCAACAGCATTGGTGTTTGTGTAAGGACATTAAGGTGCATTGAATCTTAGCAGAATTTGAGGCAGAATTCAGTGAGGTGGAATGTGATTATCAGATCAGATCAGTCACTCGGTCGTGCCCTACTCTTTGAGACCCCATGAATCGCAGCACACCAGGCCTCCCTGTCCATCACCAACTCCCGGAGTTCACTCAGACTCACTTCCATCGAGTTAGTGATGTCATCCAGCCATCTCATCCTCTGTCGTCCCTTTCTCCTCTTGCCCGCAATCCCTCCCAGCATCAGAGTCTTTTCCAATGAGTCAACTCTTCGCATGAGGTGGCCAAAGTATTGGAGTTTCAGATTCAGCATCAGCCCTTCCAATGATCACCCAGAACTGATCTTCTTTAGAATGGACTGGTTGGATGTCCTTGCAGTCCAAGGGACTCTCAAGAGTCTTCTCCAACACCACAGTTCAAAAGCACCAATACTTCGGTGCTCAGTGTCCTTCACAGTCCAACTCTCACATCCATACATGACCACTGGATAAACCATAGCCTTGACTAGATGGACCTTTGTTGGCAAAGTAATGTCTCTGCTTTTGAATATGCTATCTAGGTTGGTCATAACTTTCCTTCCAAGGAGTAAGCGTCTTTTAATTTCGTGGCTGCAGTCACCATCTGCAGTGATTTTGGAGCCCAGAAAAATAAAGTCTGACACTGTTTCCACTGTTTCCCCATCTATTTCCCATGAAGTGATGGGACCGGATGCCATGATCTTCGTTTTTGTTTCTTTTTTTTTTTTTTCGTTTTCTGAATGTTGAGCTTTAAGCCAACTTTTTCACTCTCCACTTTCACTTTCATCAAGAGGCTTTTTAGTTCCTCTTCACTTTCTGCCACAAGGGTGGTGTCATCTGCATATCTAAGGTTATTGGTATTTCTCCCGGCAATCTTGATTCCAGCTTGTGTTTCTTCCAGTCCAGCATTTCTCATGATGTACTCTGCATATAAGTTAAATAAACAGGGTGACAATATACAGCCTTGACTATTATGTTTTACCCCTAATATCTATCAAGGATAACAGGAAAACAAACAGGAAAAATGAGGTAACATGATATCTAAATCTTGGATTTCTCCCAATGCTATACTTGTCTTCTCAACAAAAGTGTTGATGAATCCTCATATAAAATGCATGCATATTAATTAATCCATTAATTTATTTAGCAAATATTCAATAAATGTTCCTTTTTTTTAATTGACAGGCTGGGAAGAAACAGATGAGCTCACAGGGAAGCTCCCTGTTGAGAGTAATAGAAGGTATCAGATAAGGCAGAAACCGTATCATAAGGATGTTGTAAGTCTTGATTAGGAGTTTGAAATGTATTATATATATAATAAAAGGTTATTAAAGGTTTGGGTCAGTACATTGACATATTATAGAAGTATAATCTGGATATTGTTTTGTTTTTATTTTTTTCTATTTTTTTAAATTTTATTTTATTTTTAAACTTTACAATATTGTATTAGTTTTGCCAAATATCGAAATGAATCCACCACAGGTATACCCGCGTTCCCCATCCTGAACCCTCTTCCTTCCTCCCTCCCCGTACCCTCCCTCTGGGTAGTCCCAGTGCACCAGCGCCAAGCATCCAGTACCGTGCATCGAACCTGGACTGGCGACTCGTTTCATACATGATATTATCCATGTTTCAATACTATTCTCCCAAATCTCCCCCCTCTCCCTCTCCCACAGAGTCCATAAGACTGATCTATACAGAATGGATATTGTTTTGAAAGTAGGTTATTGAGTTTTTGGTAGATTGACTGTAATGTAGACTCCAATTTTCCAACTTTTCCATCACACTTTCCGAATCCCCTTATTATATCTACATTCCTTGCAATGTGTCTTTGCAACAACTCTCATTTCTGCTTCTCCATCTCTTAAATTTGTCTTGGACTAGCCACATTTTGGACAGGAGTGTGGCATTTCAGATCTGAGTCTAAGTCTCAAAGGCATTGAACACTTCTGTTCTCTCACTTGGATCATCATGAAAAGATGCCCAGGCAAGGCTGTTGCATGAGAAGAAACATGAAATAGAGCCAGTCATCTGAGCTGAGGTTATCATACGTTAGCCAAACACAGTGACTACCAGACATGTGAGTGTGCCTAAGCCAAGCCCAGGACTGCTCTGCCAATCCAAGTCAAGACCATCAGAAACATCTAGCTCTTCCATAGAGATATGAGCAATCACAAACCATTTTTCTGTAAGCCACCAGGTTAAGGGGTAGACTATTTCTCATAGCTCAGTTTTACAGGGAAACAGTATGATCAAGGATAGTTATAAATCTCTTATGGGAGTGGAGGTCAATGAGGATTTTGGCCTAGATAAATGGTCTAATGCTAAAAATGGGGGAAATAACACATTTGGTATATATTTTGGAGATGAATTCAAGAGGACTACTAAACAGTTTGAAAATGGATGGTGTAAAAGATTACTAAAGGTCATCCGAGACTCCATTTCTATTTTTTTCTTCAAAGAATAAACAGGTTTGGTATTTCTATAATCTTGATATTAGCTTCCAATGCTTTGCTGATGATTAGTTTTTAATATTTTGATTTGAAAATATACTTTTAACTAAAACCTTTGACCTGTGTTATATAAAGGGAAGACACATTTTCTACTCATTAATATAACTGTTTGCCTAATATTTGTGACAACTTGAATTATCCAAAGGAAATAATTCTAGAAAAATAGTGTTTAATAAAGGTTTATTTAGGGAAAAAGTGTGTATTCTTTATTTTACTTTAAATTCGGAATGAAAATTATTTTTTTTACCTTTCAGTTTATATTAGCTTTGAAAATAAAATATTGAAAAATGTTTAAATGGGTGTTTAAATAAAGATACTTTCTTATAGTTTCAATGCACAATGCTGTAGTGTTAAAGGCATATTGCAAGCAATAACTTACACAGTTTCAACTGCCTTTAAATGCCAAGACTCTTATTTTTTAAGGCTTTTTTGTTTTAAGAAAGCACAATTACCATTCAGTTTTTTTTTTTCTTAGTGATGAATGCAACAGGGGAAATTATTCTGTGTGTAATTTTTTTGTGTGTTGTTAAAGCTTTACAAAATGTCATTCATAAAAAACACAAACTTTCACAAAGTAGAATAAAATATGACTATGCTCTTTTCAATGCTTTGAAGAATAAAGGATTTCAATGACCTATTTAATTATAAATTAATCATAACAATGATACAACATTTTACTTTAATGTTTATGGTAATAAATTTGATGCACTAACCTAATGGGAGTGTGGAGTACCTAGGTATTTGGTTAAGCAGTATTTTGACTGCTTGTGAGAGTATTTCTGGATGAGATTATTCTTGGTCAACTGAGAAAATCAGATCGTCCTCCCCAAAGAGGGTGAGTCACATCAAACCCATTCAAGGCCTAAAATGAAGAAAACCAGGAATGGGAGAATTTACTCTCTCTTCCTGTCTTTGAGCTGGCACATTGGTCTTCTCTTACCTTCAGAATAGAATTTATATCATTCACTTTCTTGCTTTTAAGTCTTTGCACTCAAATTTGAAGGATATCATTTCCTTCCTAGATTAAGTAAGGGGAATCATGAATACCAGAAATGCCTTCACTCATTCATTCAGCAAAATAGACAGAAGGTCTGTTAGAGGCCAGTCAATATCATATTTACTATGGATCAAAACATTTGGGGAAAAAAAAAAAAAAACTTCCTTCATGAAGTATATGTTTTATTGAAGAAAGTGAGTTTAAAATAATTAGTAAAATTAGTAATATGGTCATATATATGCAATAGACAAACAGCAAAAGAAGGCATATTCTTTTGGGAGTGTGGCATTTGAAAGAAAAACTTGGAAGAAGTATATAAATGAACAATGTACATATTGGGAAAAGGGTCCTTAGATCAACAAAAGAGCACAAATATAGCCCTTAAGAGAAGCATGTATCTGCAGTGCATCAGTTAAGTTCAGTCGCTCTGTTGTGTCCTATTCTGCAACTCCTGAATCGCAGCACACCAGGCCTCCCTGTCCATCACCAACTCCCGGGATTTACCCAAACTCATGTCCATCGAGTCGGTGATGCCATCCAGCCGTCTCATCTTCTGTAGTCCCCTTCTCCTCCTGCCCCCAATCCCTCCCAGCATCAGGGCCTTTCCCAATGAGTCAACTCTTCACATGAGGTGGGCAAAGCATTGGAGTTTCAGCTTTAGCATCATTCCTTCCAATGAACACCCAGGACTGATCTCCTTTAGGATGGACTGGTTGGATCTCCTTGCAGTCCAAGGGACTCTCAAGAGTCTTCTCCAACACCATAGTTTAAGAGCATCAACTCTTTGGCACTCAGCTTTCTTCACAGTCCAACTCTCACATCCATACATGACCACTGGAAAAATTATAGCCTTGATTAGATGGACCTTTTTTGGCAAAGTAATGTCTCTGCTTTTGAATATGCTATCTAGATTGGTCATAACTTTCCTTCCAAGGAGTAAGTGTTTTTAATGTCATGGCTGCAATCACCATCTGCAATGATTTTGGAGCCACCCAAAAAAAAGTCTGACACTGTTTCCACTGTTTCCCCATCTATTTCCCATGAAGTGAAGGAACAACTCTTAAGTAATGTACTATGCATTATAGATCATTTTAAGACTTTTGCTTTTTACCATGAAAGGAATAGACTAGAGAATTTTGAGTAGTGATTACAATAATCTGACCTCTGTTTTAACAATATCCTTCTAGCTATTGGGTTAGCAATAAGTAAAAGGGAATACATGTAAAAGCAAGGAAACTGCCTATTACAATCTTCCAATAGAATGATGATAATGGCTTGTGTTTACTGTTAGTCAGTGGATGTGTAAGTAGTTGGATTTTGTATACTTTGAAAGTAAAAACAAGGGACTTTGCTGGTTGTGAAATACAATGGTGTGTGATTGTATTTCAATGATTTCAAATTTTCTATAACGGCAAGGTGAGCTTGCCATTTACTTTGATCAGAAAGACTTCAGAAAGGTCAGGTTTCCAAATAATATGAAAAATTTTTGAAATAATTTTAAGATGACTAAGAAGCTAACAGGAGACATAGAGAAGTTAATAGATATATCATTTGGGAGCTTATGGGAGAGTGGTGAATGGAACTCTAGAATATATATTTGGGATTGTTCTATGAACACATGTTACACCAAGGCTATAAATTAGATGAGATTTAAAACGCTGTAGTTCAGATAGAAAAGATAAGTTTTAGAAATAAAACTATTTTTTATTCTAAAAAAATTTAGAAATAATGTTCTGAAATCTGTTTATATATATATATATATATATATATATATAT
>NW_011495086.1:8512370-8513299 GCF_000754665.1 Bison bison bison | reverse complement strand
AAGTCTATTTGGAATGGGTTCAAAGTGTATAGGGTGAGGAAAAGTTGAGTATAGACAATGCTTTTTCAAGAAATTTAATTCTAAATAGAAGATAAAAAATGTGCAGTATTGGAGGAGAAAGTGACATTAAGTTTAATGAGGTGACAGCTTTTCATTAAGAAATGGGACTGATAAAATAGATGAGGATAGAATTCACAGTCTAGGTATAGTTGGGCAGTGGATAGGTTTTTATTTAAGAAGAGGAAGAATTTTCCTTTTCCTGGAGCAAAGTTAATTCTTTCTAAGTTCAAGGAATATGGAAAGCTTTATTCCTTGAACTTAGAAAGAATGGACTTTGCTCCAGGAAAAGGAAAATTCTTCCTCTAAGTTCAAGGAATATGGGAAGCTTTAAAGTTACTTGGAAAATGAAAGAAAAATGGCACTTGGGAAATACGGTATGTTTATCAGGCATCTGTCCTGATCCCTTTCAGTTATTAGGTGCTCCTGGAATCTACCATAATTTCTAGTCTCCTGTTTATCCCATTATATGCCAAGAATGAGGAGAGCTGATAGGGACTGGTGACACAGATGGTGAGGTGTTAGTCACTCAGTAGTGTCCAATTTTTCATGACCCTTTAGACTGTAGCCCACCAGGCTCCTCTGTCCATGAAATTCTTCAAGCAAGAATATTGAACTGGGTTGTTGCCATTTCCTTCTCCAGGGGATCTTCCCAACTCGGGGATCGAACCCAAGTCTTTTGCATTGCAGGCAGATTTTTTTACCACTGAGTCACCAGGGAAGCCTGGTGACATAGACACAGCAAGGCTTTTTGCTTTTTGGCTTTTTAGAATAGGATATAGTAAGAAGACTAAACTTTTTTTGTACTGGGTTCTTTTCGTTCTACCTGTTCCACACAGAGTGGAATGGGACTTGAAGGTGTTTTCCAATAA
>NW_011495086.1:8511675-8512270 GCF_000754665.1 Bison bison bison | reverse complement strand
AAGTCTATTTGGAATGGGTTCAAAGTGTATAGGGTGAGGAAAAGTTGAGTATAGACAATGCTTTTTCAAGAAATTTAATTCTAAATAGAAGATAAAAAATGTGCAGTATTGGAGGAGAAAGTGACATTAAGTTTAATGAGGTGACAGCTTTTCATTAAGAAATGGGACTGATAAAATAGATGAGGATAGAATTCACAGTCTAGGTATAGTTGGGCAGTGGATAGGTTTTTATTTAAGAAAAGGAAAATTCTTCCTCTAAGTTCAAGGAATATGGGAAGCTTTAAAGTTACTTGGAAAATGAAAGAAAAATGGCACTTGGGAAATACGGTATGTTTATCAGGCATCTGTCCTGATCCCTTTCAGTTATTAGGTGCTCCTGGAATCTACCATAATTTCTAGTCTCCTGTTTATCCCATTATATGCCAAGAATGAGGAGAGCTGATAGGGACTGGTGACACAGATGGTGAGGTGTTAGTCACTCAGTAGTGTCCAATTTTTCATGACCCTTTAGACTGTAGCCCACCAGGCTCCTCTGTCCATGAAATTCTTCAAGCAAGAATATTGAACTGGGTTGTTGCCATTTCCTTCTCCAGGG
>NW_011495086.1:8508123-8511575 GCF_000754665.1 Bison bison bison | reverse complement strand
GACTGGAGAATTTACCTGAAGAATATTTAAGGAAGAATCCTCAACAAGATCAAAATACAGGAAAGGCATCAAAAACTATTTCTTAGTTCATTTTTATTATTATCAGCAAATAATTTATCTATGTGTTAGTCTTTTAAAAGGATGCAGAGGAAGCCTGATTGTTTGTTTTTGCATTCAGTCTTGCATTCAGTCCAGAAAAAAGAAAACGTGATGACATGATTTAGCCTAAATCAATACTGACATTTTGATGCAAACCATTATCATAATAAAGGTAATTAGCTCACCAGTCATACTATACCTCTCATACACGGTATTTGAAAGCCTTTTGGATGTGATGACTGCAAGTAGAAATACTTTTTGTCTTCATAGGCTTCTTGGAGAAACAGCCTTTCAATATCCTCTCTTATCAGTGTTTTGACAGAAAACAAAATTTCAGTATCATGTGTTGTCAAATTTTATATACATTTTATTTGTCTCAGGGTCTTTTGTTAATTAATGATTTAATGATATTCAATTAGTCTCTTTTGCCCAGAACTCAAGTTTAGGTACAGTTGTTAAGAATCTTTGGAAGTGGCATTAACCATTTTATTTCCCCCTTAATAACACTATGATCTTAGTTGAAAAATTTAGTGATTCTAATCAAGAATAGGTTATTGAGATACCAATGGACTATATTGCTACTTAAGCCAGTTTTAATTATTTCTTCTTATTTTTGATGATAGGCTTTTTCTTCTTTATCTTCATTTCTCAGCTTTATTTACCCCTGCTTATTTTGCTTACTTCATTATCCTTATGAATATTAAATTATAAACTGTAGAAATCTAAAAAATATTTTCTTAATGATTTCTTAGGAAAATTAACTGACACCTGCAATGTGCATATGGTGTGAATTTAAATTCACACCTTTGAAAGAAAATAGAAAAAAAAAAAAGAGCAATTGTATTTTGATACTGTGCTACACTTTTTTTTTTTTCCTGTAGAGAATTCAAATAGAAGTGCAAGGACAACAAATTGTCAAGTTCAAACAAAATTTTATACCTTGAGATAAAAACAAGAGGCACAGAAAACAACACAGATCTTCTCAACAGAAGGTCTCCTGTTGCTCTTGTTATAGATGGTAATACTATGTGGTCCAAAGGTCCTATGAATTAATTACTTTCTTGACACATTGTTGGGAACCAATTGCCAGCCTTCTCACTTATAGAAAGCCTTTGAGGTTTGGGAAAATAAAAAGCATACTACATTTTATCTTCATTTTTAATCTCTCAAGCATCTCTAAAACAAAATTTGTTTTTAACTTACATTATTTTACCTGGGACACTATGAAATTTGAGATTTTTTGGTGGCATTATGTCTCCCAATTAAAGAACTTGAATATATTTCTTCTTAATCTCCGTCTTATAGGTAAAACCACAATCATATTTCTACATTTCTAAAATAAAATCTCAGTTTCAGTCCTGATTAAAACATCACTGCTTTTGTTCAAAGAATCACCAAAGTGTCACAGTTTCACTCCTAAGTTATTATGTTAACCATCACATTATATTGACTTCTATGATCAAAACTATTTCTATATTTTATTTTTATTATGGGTATTATATTCAATCTTTGATTCCTATTGCCAACTCAGACTGGCCAATTTTCAGGCATTCTGAGTGACTCTGAGATCTCATTAATTACCTATTTGAATCTCAACATTTACCCAAACAATGTCCGAATTCCAATATATTTTCACAGAAAAGAATAAAATGATCTTATGGAAATCCAGCATAAGCACTGTTTTGTTACAGACAGTTTTTGAATAAGTGAGAATTAAGGGTACAAATATTCTGTAATATAATTTAGAGATGACTGGAGTAACATAATCAGAAAACATATAACTAGATCATATGGAATAGCTTTCTTAGGAATAAAACCACCACACAGTCTAGTTACTCTGGATTAGAAAGGGACATTCCTATCTCATCTTCCTCGTTGAGCAGAAATTAATGAACCCATGACTATCATGCAAAGATGGGCTCGATAAAGGACGGAAATGGTAAGGACCTAACAGAAGCAGAAGATATTAAGAGGATCAGATCAGATCAGACCAGTCGCTCAGTCGTGTCTGACTCTGTGCAACACCATGAATCGCAGTACGCCAGGCCTCCCTGTCTAACACCAACTCCAGGACTTCACTCAGACTCATATCCATCGAGTCAGTGATGCCATCCAGCCATCTCATCCTCTGCCGTACCCTTCTCTTCTTGCCCCCAATCCCTCCCAGTATCAAAGTCTTTTCCAGTGAGTCAACTCTTCATATGAGGTGGCCAAAGTACTGGAGTTTCAGCTTTAGCATCATTACTTCCAAAGAAATCCCAGGGCTGATCTCCTTCAGAATGGACTGGTTGGATCTCCTCGCAGTCCAAGGGAATTTCAAGAGTCTTCTCCAACACCACAGTATAAAAGCATCAATTCTTTGGCACTCAGCCTTCTTCACAGTTCAACTCTCACATCCATACATGACCACAGGAAAAACCATAGCCTTGACAGGACGAACCTTTGTTGGCAAAGTAATGTCTCTGCTTTTGAATATGCTACCTAGGTTGGTCATAATTTTCCTTCCAAGGAGTAAGCGTCTTTTAATTTAATGGCTGCAGTCATCATCTGCAGTGACTTTGGAGCCCAGAAAAATAGTCTGACACTGTTTCCACTGTTTCCCCATCTATTTTCCATGAGGTGATGGGATCGGATGCCATGATCTTCATTTTCTGAATGTTGAGCTTTAAGCCAACTTTTTCACTCTCCAATTTCACCTTCATCAAGAGGCTTTTTAGTTCCTCTTCACTTTCTGCCATAAAAGTGTTGTCATCTGCATATCTGAGGTTATTGATATTTCTTCCGGCAATCTTGATTCCAGCTTGTGTTTCTTCCAGTCCAGTGTTACTCCTGATTTACTCTGCATATAAGTTAAATAAACAGGGTGACAATATAAAGCCTTGACGTACTCCTTTTACTATTTGGAACCAGTCTGTCGTCCCATGTCCAGTCCTAACTGTTTCTTCCTGACCTGCATACAGATTTCTCAAAAGGCAGGTCAGGTGGTCTGGTATTCCCATCACTTTCAGAATTTTCCACAGTTTATTGTGATCCACACAATCAAAGGCTTTGGCATAGTCAATAAAGCAGAAATAGATGTTTTTCTGGAACTCTCTTGCTTTTTCCATGATCCAGAGGATGTTGGCAATTTGATCTCTGGTTCCTTTGCCTTTTCTAAAACCACCTTGAACGTCAGGAAGTTCATGGTTCACATATTCCTGAAGCCTGGCTTGGAGAATTTTGTGCAACACTTGACTAGCGTGTGAGATGAGTGCAATTGTGCAGTAGTTTGAGCATTCTTTGGCATTGCCTTTCTTTGGGATTGGAATGAAAACTAACCTTTTCCAGTCCTGTGGCCACTGCTGAGTTTTCCA
>NW_011495086.1:8507548-8508023 GCF_000754665.1 Bison bison bison | reverse complement strand
AAACTCTATTAGTCTTTGCCCTGCTTCATTCCGTATTCCAAGGCCAAATTTGCCTGTTACTCCAGGTGTTTCTTGACTTCCTACTTTTGTATTCCAGTCCCCTATAATGAAAAATGACATCTTTTTTGGGTGTTAGTTCTAAAAGGTCTTGTAGGTCTTCATAGAAACGTTCAACTTCAGCTTCTTCAGCATTACTGGTTGGGGCATAGACTTGGATTACTGTGATATTGAATGGTTTGCCTTGGAAACAAACAGAGATCATTCTGTCATTTTTGAGATTGCATCCAAGTACTGCATTTTGGACTCTTTTGTTGACCATGATGGCTACTCCATTTCTTCGGAGGGATTCCTGCCTGCAGTAGTAGATATAATGGTCATCTGAGTTAATTCACCATTCCAGTCCATTTCAGTTTGCTGATTCCTAGAATGTCGACATTCACTCTTGCCATCTCTTGTTTGACCTACTTCCAATTTT
>NW_011495086.1:8506637-8507448 GCF_000754665.1 Bison bison bison | reverse complement strand
CTGCTGAGTTTTCCAAATTTGCTGGCATATTGAGTGCAACACTTTCACAGCATCATCTTTCAGGATTTGAAATAGCTCAACTGGAATTCCATCACCTCCACTAGCTTTGTTCATAGTGATGCTTTCTCAGGCCCACTTGACCTCACATTCCAGGATGTCTGGCTCTAGGTCAGTGATCACACCATCGTGATTATCTGGGTCATGAAGATCTTTTTTTGTACAGTTCTTCTGTGTACTCTTGCCATCTCTTGTTAATATCTTCTGCTTCTGTTAGGTCTATATCATTTCTGTCCTTTATCGAGCCCATCTTTGCATGAAATGTTCGTTTGGTATCTCTGATTTTCTTGAAGAGATCTCTCATCTTTCCCATTCTGTTGTTTTCCTCTATTTGTTTGCATTGATCGCTGAAGAAGGCTTTCCTATCTCTTTTTGCTATTCTTTGTAACTCTGCTTTCAGATGTTTATATCTTTCCTTTTCTCCTTCGCTTTTTGCTTCTCTTCTTTTCACAGCTATTTGTAAGGCCTCCCCAGACAGCCATTTTGCTGTTTTGCATTTCTTTTCCATGGGGATGGCCTTGATCCCTGTCTCCTGTACAATGTCAAAAACCTCATTCCATAGTTCATCAGGCACTCTATCTATCAGATCTAGGCCCTTGAATCTATTTTTCACTTCCACTGTATAATCACAAGGGATTTGATTTAGGTCATACCTGAATGGTCTAGTGGTTTTCCATACTTTCTTCAATTTAAGTCTGAATTTGGCAATAAGGAGTTCATGGTCTGAGCCACAGTCAGCTCCTGGTCTTGTTTT
>NW_011495086.1:8493346-8506537 GCF_000754665.1 Bison bison bison | reverse complement strand
TGTTACTCCAGGTGTTTCTTGACTTCCTACTTTTGTATTCCAGTCCCCTATAATGAAAAATGACATCTTTTTTGGGTGTTAGTTCTAAAAGGTCTTGTAGGTCTTCATAGAAACGTTCAACTTCAGCTTCTTCAGCATTACTGGTTGGGGCATAGACTTGGATTACTGTGATATTGAATGGTTTGCCTTGGAAACAAACAGAGATCATTCTGTCATTTTTGAGATTGCATCCAAGTACTGCATTTTGGACTCTTTTGTTGACCATGATGGCTACTCCATTTCTTCGGAGGGATTCCTGCCTGCAGTAGTAGATATAATGGTCATCTGAGTTAAATTCACCCATTCCAGTCCATTTCAGTTTGCTGATTCCTAGAATGTCGACATTCACTCTTGCCATCTCTTGTTTGACCACTTCCAATTTGCCTTGATTCATGGACCTGACATCCCAGGTTCCATTAAGAAGAGGTGGCAAGAATATACAGAAGAACTGTATAAAAAAGAACTTTACGACCCAGATAATCCTGATGGTGTGATCACTCTCCTACAGGCAGACATCCTGGGAGTCAAGTGGGCCTTAGAAAGCATCACTACAAACAAAGCTAGTGGAGGTGATGGAATTCCAGTTGAGCTATTTCAAATCCTGAAAGATGATGCTGTGAAAGTGTTGCACTCAATATGCCAGCAAATTTGGAAAACTCAGCAGTGGCCACAGGACTGGAAAAGGTTAGTTTTCATTCCAATCCCAAAGAAAGGCAATGCCAAAGAATGCTCAAACTACTGCACAATTGCACTCATCTCACACGCTAGTCAAGTGTTGCACAAAATTCTCCAAGCCAGGCTTCAGCAATATGTGAACCATGAACTTCCTGACGTTCAAGGTGGTTTTAGAAAAGGCAGAGGAACCAGAGATCAAGAGAGTTCCAGAAAAACATCTATTTCTGCTTTTGACTACACCAAAGCCTTTGACTGTGTGGATCACAATAAACTGTGGAAAATTCTGAAAGAGATGGGAATACCAGACCACCTGACCTGCCTCTTGTGAAATCTGTATGCAGGTCAGGAAGAAACAGTTAGGACTGGACATGGGACGACAGACTGGTTCCAAATAGTAAAAGGAGTACGTCAAGGCTTTACATTGTCACCCTGTTTATTTAACTTATATGCAGAGTAAATCATGAGTAACACTGGACTGCAAGAAACACAAGCTGGAATCAAGATTGCCGGGAGAAATATCAATAACCTCAGTAATGCAGATGACACCACCCTTATGGCAGAAAGTGAAGAGGAACTAAAAAGACTCTTGATGACGGTGAAATTGGAGAGTGAAAAAGTTGGCTTAAAGCTCAACATTCAGAAAACGAAAATCATGGCATCCAGTCCCACCACTTCATGGGAAATAGATGTGGAAACAGTGGAAACAGTCTCAGAATTTTTTTTTTGGGGGGGGGGCTCCAAAAATACTGCAGATGGTGACTGCAGCCATGAAATTAAAAGATGCTTACTCCTTGGAAGAAAAGTTATGACCATAATAGATAGCATATTCAAAGGCAGAGACATTATTTGCCAACAAAGGTCCAGCTAGTCAAGGCTATGGTTTTTCCTGTGGTCATGTATGAATGTGAGAGTTGGACTATGAAGAAGGCTGAGCGCCGAAGAATTGATGCTTTTGAACTATGGTGTTGGGAAGACTCGAGAATCCCTTTGACTGCAAGGAGATCCAACCAGTCCATTCTGAAGGAGATCAGACTTGGGATTTCTTTGGAAGGAATGATGTTAAAGCTGAAACTCCAGTACTTTGCCCTCCTCCTTTGAAGAGTTGACTCATTGGAAAAGACCCTGATGCTGGGAGGGTTTGGGGGCAAGAGGAGAAGGGGATGACAGAGGATCAGATGGCTTGATGGCATCACTGACTCGATGGATATGAGTCTGAGTGAACTCCGGGAGTTGGTGATGGACAGGGAAGCAAGGAGTCAGACACAACTGAGCGACTGAACTGATCTGAACTGATGACTTAGTGAGATTCTTGGTTTCTGCAATGTTATATGGTAAGAACATCACAATACAAGAGGAAGAGCTTTCGAGCTGGTCTTCTCCTGTTTTCCACAGCTGAATTCAAGACTTCAGTTCACAATCTCATGTGGTAATAGGGAAGGAAACTGAAAATTTTGGAAGCATCTAAGAATGTAATATAAATAGTAGCAGTCTTTTACCCATAATTAGCTATAGTGATTTCTTAAATCTGATTGTCTTCAAGTTACTTCTGTTGAGATTCCACTGTTCACAAAACATTAGATATCATTAGGGTAACACATTTATAGAACAGAGAGAAAGCTAGAGGCAGAGTTGGAGTTGAGTTCACTCCCTGTAGAACATCATTTATGTTTTTTTTCGGGTTTCCCTGGTGGCTCAGAAACAAAGGATCCAACTGCAATACAGGAGAACTGGGTTCGATTCATGAGTCATGAAGATCTCTTAGAGAGGAAATGGCTGCCCACTTCAGTATTCTTGCCTGGAAAATCCCATGGACAGAGAAACCTGGAAGGCTATAGTCCAGGGTGTCCCAAAGGTTGGACAATGTTTTCTTCAACTATGTCTTTCATGTCCTCAACTTTGTCTCTTCCTTTATTTTTTTTTCTTTTATGTTAGTATTTTTATTTTATTTTATTTTTTAAGTTTACAGTATTGTATTGGTTTTCCCATATATCAACATGAATCCGCCACAGGTATACACGTGTTCCCCATCCTGAACCCTCCTCCTTCCTCCCTCCCCGTACCATCCCTCTGGGTCATCCCAGTGCACCAGCCCTAAGCATCCAGTATCGTGCATCAAACCTGGACTGGCAACTCATTTCATATATGATATTATACATGTTTCAATGCCGTGCCCACAAATCATCCCACCTTCTCCTCTCCCACAGAGTCCAAAAGACTGTTCTATACATCAGTGTCTCTTTTGCTGTCTCGTATACAGGGTTATTGTTACCATCTTTCTAAATTCCATTTATATGCATTAGTATACTGTATTGGTGTTTTTATTTCTGGTGTCTCTTCCTTTAGACTTTTAACTCTCCAATGCCTTTTCCATTACTTTCCAAACATGACTAATGAATTTTTATTACCAAAAAATACTCGAATCTTCTAAAATTGAGAGTTTCTATTTGCTCCAGGAAAGTGGAGACCATCTGATTTAAATCCCTCTATGTGACCTCTAATGGAGAAGGCAATGGCACCCCACTCCAGTACTCTTTCCTGGAAAATCCCATGGACAGAGGAGCCTGGTGGGCTGCAGTCCACGGGGTCGCTAAGAGTCAGAAACGACTGAGCGACTTCACTTTCATGCATTGGAGATGGAAATGGCAAACCATTCCAGTGTTCTTGCCTGGAGAATCCCAGGGACGGGGGAGCCTGGTGGGCTGCTGTCTATGGGGTCTCATAGAGTCAGACACGACTGAAGCGACTTGGCAGCAGCAGCAGCATGTGACCTCTAAAATAAATAAAATGTAAGATCAACAAGACATAGATATATAATCAAACACTATCCAAGCCTTCTCCATTACTGGGATACAGGGGATACCCTGAATTTCAAATTACTCATAAGCATGAAAGTACATGCCAATTTCCCAAAGAAACACCACTGGACCTTGAGCCATTTTTGTAAGTCTGTGGATATTGAGAGTAGGGGAAGATAGTCTTTAAAGGTCAGTGAAAAAGAAGATAGTGGAGAAGACTTAAATGCAACAGGCAAAGCTACTTTCAGAAAAAAATAAATTCAACTTTAAGTGCAAAAATTTTGAATACATGTCAGGAACTAGATGGTTCACAGACCTAGCAGAGAGGGTGTTGGAAAAGCCCAGAGGTGGCAGCATTGGGAAAACAATTCCTTCTGGAAGAAAAGAGGATGGAGAACTGGAGTTGTTTCCTTTAAACATGACAATGAGTAGCAAAGATTCAGGGTTCTGCAAATTGAAAGAGACCTAGAGAACATATCAACTCTTTCCCTATCTCGATGGATATCACCCAAAGACTTTATCCATTAAAAATGAACAAACAAATACAAACTACACCTCGCTATGCTGACTGAATTAAACAAGGAGACCTTTGGACTTAATTGTGTCCTGTAAGCCATGTTTCAAAAACGCACTGAGAAATCAATACATAGAGAATGCTAGATGCAACTGTCTTATGAAGATAGCATTCAAGTATTGTATACATGCAATTTGTCTACCACTCCCATTCCCAAGCATCTTAACCATTATAAAGTGTACAATCCAATGGCATTTAAAACTTTCATAGCATTGAGCAACCATCACCTCTGTCCAGTTTCAATACATGGACTTTTAAATGTACTCTTTATCTCCAGCCTTCATCATTATGCTTCCTATCTTTAGAGAGTTCCTCTTTTCTCCCCAGAGCTCTCACTTCAGTACTCCATTGATGGAGCTGAACCAATTTGATAGCAACACAGGGGGAAAAAAAATCCCTTGGATTTTTTTAATCACTCTTGAATATGTAGGTAATAGGTAACAAGAAACTTATATCATGTAAATGTGACAAACTAGATATTTGAAGAATAAAGATGATTAAGACCATTATAAAGATATAAAAAGATAAAGCAGCTAAATATTCTAAATACCATAAGCATCAAATACATAACAAAATTGCATACAATGAGAAAGAAATTTATTAAATATAATATACAAGCACAGAAATTTAAAAATAAAATAATATGACAGTCACTATATAATATACCAAGCATATAAAAAAATCTGAGTTTTCTCACTAATAAAAAAATCCTTCATATTGAATCATAAAATAATACTCTTTTCTCTGAAGAGACTCATTTATAAATAAATGATTAGAAGTTGAAAATAAAAGGATGGCCAAGGACCCATACACACATACAGGGAAAAGGAAATATCAATAGAATAAAACTATGAATAAAGTAGAGGTTGTAATATTAAAATATAAAAGTACAATTCTGACCAACAAACAGTAGCAAGAAAACTTTTTTAGTGATAAAAGGCAAAAAATATGAACATCTGTTATTGTAATATTATAATAAACACCTATGAAAGAGTAATTTGTATAATAGAAATTATACAGAAATAAATTTCTGAAAAGCACTGAAAAAAGAACACATTAACACACTACACTCAGATAAAAATAGGACACATTGACAAAGAATAAGTACAATTTTAAAAGATTTAACAACATAATCAGTAGGGTAGACCTTATAAACATTTAAGTTACAATCTATAATACACTCTTAAAAAACTTTCAAGTAAAGTTGAGCAGATGGAAAGCCATTCCTTCCTCTTAGTCTGCATATCTCAACCTCTTCAATGTGTCAGTTGTCTTTAAATAAATTTAAAAAGTAATGTGATTGCATTAAAATTAACAACATATTTATTTTGATGATAAAGAATGTCTTACTCAATTTAAGAAATAAACTTTACAAGAATCTGTAGGAAAACACTGAAGTGAAAGTGTAACCAGTCCTTGAGATATTTCAACATACTCTAATTCAACTATTTTTTTTAAGACTGCTGTATTGACACATAAATAGACAAACTGATGGTAAAAGATAAAAGATCCAGAAATAGGCTAAAAACTTATGAAAATGAGTATTTATGAAAGATGGTATCTTAAATTACTAATGAAAATGTGAACTTTTAACTAAATTCCCTTGGGATAAAAGGAGAGTGACATGAAGAAACCAGATAAATTCCTCAAATAATACAAAATAATAAGCTTTAGATTATTCATAAATATAAATGTAAAATGTAATAAAATGAGCATTAAAAGAAAACATTTAAAGCATTAAAGAAATCAGAAGATTCCTCTGTGACATTGATGTAGAAGAAGACTGTCAAATTAGCTAAAATTCCAGAGGCAGTAATGAAAAATATTAATAAATCTGACTAAAATATATATGGAAAAACAGAGTTACCAAAAAAAATCAGATTTAAAGAATAAATTCTTAATAAATAAAAGGCTTTTAAAAATTGATGAAAAAAGACCAAAAGCATGAGAGTAAAACAGATGAAAGCTATGAGACCATATTCTACAAAAAAAAAAGTACAAAATGGCTCTTACATGATGTACAGAAACTCTATGCAAATCTAGTTAAATAAAATAAATTAATGCTTAAATACACACTGAATACAATTCTTTAATCATCAGATTGCCCCAAATTTCAATATTTACATTTCCTGTTATTTATTTTGCAACATTATTCCTACTAGATTTAAGAGCATGCCTCCTTCAGGGATTTTTTTGCTATTGTTTCACTGAGTTTTTGTATTTTTTAAATGCAGATTTTTCCATGCTATACAGCATTGTTACTTACAGAATTTACCATGAATTTTTTTATAAAAAATCTGATTAGAAAATTTCCATAAAAAACATGCAGCAAGAAAGTTTCCTAATGCATTAAATTGTCAACATGAAAGCTGTGTATATTCTTAATGAAGCTATTGGGAAACGGCACTCACATGGGTTCCTGGAAGGAGACAAAAAACACCCAGTCTCTAGAGAGATGACTTCAGTGCATCTAAAAGCCTTATGTTTTGCAGTTCACACAGCAATTCTAATTCAGAAAATTTACTTTAGAAATACACTTCTAATATTATGAAAATGCTTATACCAAAAGCTATGTTCTGAAAATAACTACAAAATATTGGGAACTTGGAAAACATTCCACATTTTGTGTGAGAGGTTTTATGTCTACCTATCTTCATTGAAAAAACAATAAACCAGATACTAATGAAATTAGTAATTAATAAGGGTAGAGTGGCATGTGATGGAAGTGAAGTGAAAGTTGCTCAGCCGTGTCCTACTCTTTGCAACACCATGGACTACACAGTCCATGAAATTCTCCTGGCCAGAATACTGGAGTGTATATCCATTCCCTTATCCAGGGACCTTCCCAATCCAGGAACTGAAACCAGGTCTCCCACATTGCAGGTGTGCTCTTTACAGTCTGAGCCAGCATGGAAGCCATGTGATAGAAGAATCCCCCTGAAAGAAGCAAATTAGGCAAAAGGATATTTCAGTTGAAAAATGCGGTCAAATGTAACAAAAATATTTTCTCCAACTGAAATCTGGACATAGTTCAGTTCAGTACAGTACAGTAATTCAGTCATGTCTGAATCTTTGCAATCCCATAGACTGCAGCACGCCAGGCTTCCCTGTCCATCACCAACTCCTGGAGGTTGCTCAAACTCATGTCCTCTGAGTCAGTGATGCTGTCCAACCATCTCATCCACTGTCATCCCCTTCTCCTGCCTTCAATCTTTCCCAGCATCTGAGTATTTTCCAAAGAGACAGTTCTTCATATCAGGTGGCCAAAGTATTGGAGCTTCAGCTTCAGCATCAGTCCCCCCAGTGAATACTCAGGACTGATTTCCTTTAGGATTGACTGGTTGGGCCTCCTTGCCCCTAAGGGACTCTCAAGAGTCTTCTCCAACACCATAGTTCAAAAGCATCAGTTCTTTGGTGATCAGCTTTCTTTATAGTCCATCTTTCACATCCATACATGACTACTGGAAAAACCATAGCTTTGACTAGACAGAACTTTGCTGGCAAAGTAATGTCTCTGCTTTTTAATATGCTGTCCTAGTTGGTCATAGCTTTTCTTCCAAGGAGCAAGTCTTCTAATTATGACTTTTAATTATGTCTTTTAATTTCTTGACTGCAGTCACCATCTACAGTGATTTTGGAGTCCAAGAAAATAAAGTTTGTCACTGTTTAACAAAGCTTATTCTTTACAACAATTTGAATCAGAGCAAACAATTCTAGGACCCCACAGAATATACCTAGAATACCAATGGATAATAAAAATGTAGACCATAATAGTGAGTGTTTTGGACCTGTAGTCACAAAGATAGTATTTTTTCTTAGTAAGAATTGGAGAATTTAGAATAATGTATTCATATTCTAGTCTTGCATTGTCTGGAATGTCATTGCCTGACTCATTACTGAGAGTCACAGTAGATAGCCATTTTAGATATAAGGTTAATCTGGATTTAGGATTGTAGACATCATCAGTGTACATCAATAGCTGTGTGCCTCACTTTTTCAGAAGCACAGGAAGCTATGCTTCTCAGACCTCTTGAATTTCAGTAGAGACTAGTTCATCCTAAAGAGCTTCAGAAAAGAATCATATGCATGGCTTCTGGGCTGAGCTATCATTTTATTTCTCTTTCCACGCTAATGTGTGTTGTAAACCACATTGTTACATGTTGGTGCTGTACAGTACAAATGGACTGGATCCATGAATCTCCAAAGAGTCAGCAGACTTTGACAGATCAACAAATAGCCATTTGTGGAGTTTCTGAATTTTATGGAACCTCTAGTTTAAAATCAATTAGCCGGTACTCTGGCTTCTTTATGGTCCAACTCTCATATCTGTACATGACTACTAGAAAAACCATAGCTTTTACTACACAGATTTTTGCCAGTAAAGTAGTGTCTCTGCATTTTAATGCACTGTCTAGGTTTGTTGTAGCTTTTCTTCCAAGACACAAGCACCTTTTTATTTTATGGGTGCAGTCACCATCTGCAGTGATCTTGGAGCCCAAGAAAACAAGGTCTCTCACTGTTTCCCTACATATTTGGCATGAAGTGATAGGACCAGATGGCATAATCTTAGTTTTTTTTGAATCTTGAGTTTTAAGTCAGCTTTTTCACTCTCTTCTTTCACCTTCACCAAGAGGCTCTTTAGTTCCTCTTTGTTTTCTTCCATAAGACTGGTGTCATCTGCAAATCTGAAGTTATTGATATTTCTCCCAGAACTCTTGATTCCAGCTCTTAATTCAACCAGCCCTCTTAAATGCATGATGTACTCTGCATTTAAGTTAAATAGGCAGGGTGACAGTATAAAGCCTTGACGTACTCCTTTCCCAATTTGGAATGAGTCTGTTGTTCCATGTCCAGCTCTAATTGTTGTTTTTTGACCTGCATACAGATTTCTCAGGAGGCAGGTAAGGTGGTCTGGTATTCCCATCTCTTTAAGAATTTTCCACAGTTTGTTGGTATCCACAGAATCAAAGGCTTTGATGTAATCAATAAAGCTTAAGTAGGTATTTTTCTGGAATTCTCTTAATTTTTTGATGCTCCAGCAGATGTTGGCAATGTGATCTCTGGATCCTCTGCCTTTTCTAAATCCAGCTTGAACATATGGAAGTTTACAGTTGAAGCCTGGCTTGGAGAATTTTGAGCATTACTTTGGTAGTGAGATATGTCAATTGTGCAGTAGTTTGAACATTCTTTGGCATTGCCTTTCTTTGGGATTGGAAGAAAACCGACCTTTTCCAGCCCTGTAGCCACTGCTGAGTTTTCCAGATTTGCTGGCATACTAAGTGCAGCACTTTCACAGCAATTCTTAGAGTATTTGAAATAGCTTAACTGGAATTCCATCACCTCCACTAGCTTTATTCATAGTGATGCTTCCTAAGGCCCACTTGACCTCACATTTCAGGATGTCTGGCTCTGGGTGAGCGATCACACCATCCTGGTTACCTGGGTCATGAAGATCTTTTTTGTATAGTTCTTCTGTGTATTCTTGCCACCTCTTCTTAACAGCTTCTGCTGTTAAGGTCCATACCATTTCTGTCCTTTATTGTGCACATCTTTGCATGAAATGTTCCCTTGGTATCTCTAATTTTCTTGAAGAGATCTTTAGTCTTTCCCACTCTATTGCTTTTCTCTATGTCTTTGCACTGATCACTGAGGAAGACATTCTTATCTCTTTGCTGTCCTTTGAAATTCTGCATTCAAATAGTACTGGACATAACACTTTTCACTATATGTACTCCCAGGTAAAACACAAACACCCATATGAACAAACACAAGAGAGTACATATCTATTGAATACTTGGCATTCTTTTTAGTAGTGATAGGCATTTAGAACTTTTTGAAACATTATCCTTTAATTTTTAGGATTCAGCAATTGAAAGCAGCTCTTTTGCCCCTTTCTGCTTTTCCCATTTTTGTCTCCTCCTTTATATGACAGAAACTAAGACAATATTGGAAAGCAATTATCCTCCCATTAAAAATAAATTAGTTTATTTTAAAAAAGCAAAATAAAGTAAAATGACAAAAAAACCCTCATTTATAGGAATGAGATCACTAAAACAATTGAAACTAATTCCTGACTTACGCTCTCCTGAATAAATACACACCATGCATTGTCTAATCTGCTGATTCTTTTATCAGATAAAAAGAAGCAAGAATGAAGAATTGAGTAATTAAAGAATGATTAGCTCTCTACCCTCCAAAGCCCCCTACAGGAATCCTACGGGATACTGCAATGATCCTAAGGATCATAGAGGGAAGATAACATCTGAAGAGAGAGTCACCCAGTCTGCACACAATGGAGAATGTGCTGCTTGGATGATTCACTGAGATTCTTCTTGCATTCTTTTCCTTTAAAAACTGTCATGGTTGAGCAGCATCTTCCAAACTGGTCTCTGGAAACAAGTCCACCTTCTACTCAGATTGCTGGTTTTTCTTTTTATTTTATTTTATAACTTTACAATATTGTATTGGTTTTGCCATATATGAACATGAATCCACTACAGGTATACATGTGCTCCCCATCCTGAACCCTCCTCCCTCGTCCCTCCCCATACCATCCCTCTGGGTCGTCCCAGTGCACCAGCCCCAAGCATCCAGTATTGTGCATCGAACCTGGACTGGTGACTCGTTTCATATATGATATACATGTTTCAATGCCATTTTCCCAAATCATCCCACCCTCTCCCTCTCCCACAGAGTCCAAAAGATTGTTCTATACATCAGTGTCTCTTTTGCTGTCTCATATACAGGGTTATTGTTACCATCTTTCTAAATTCCGTATATATATGCGTTAGTATACTGTATTGGTGTTTTTATTTCTGGCTTATTTCACTCTGTATAATAGGCTCCAGTTTCATCCACCTTATTAGAACTGATTCAAATGTATTCTTTTTAATGGCTGAGTAATACTCCATTGTGTATATGTACCACAGCTTTCTTATCCATTCATCTGCTGATGGACAACTATGTTGCTTCCATGTCTTCCCTATCAAGCTACCAATGGTATTCTTCACAGAGCTAGAACAAATAATTTCACAATTTGTATGAAAATACAAAAATCCTTGAATAGCCAAAACAATCTTTAGAAAGAAGAATGGAACTGGAGGAATCAACTTGCCTGACTTCAGGCTCTACTACAAAGCCACAGTTATCAAGACAGTATGGTACTGGCACAAAGACAGAAATATAGATCAATGGAACAAAATAGAAAGCCCAGAGATAAATTCATGCACATATGGACACCTTATCTTTGACAAAGGAAGCAAGAATATACAATGGATTAAAGACAATCTCTTTAACAAGTGGTGTTGGGAAAACTGGTCAACCACTTGTAAAAGAATGAAACTAGTACACTTTCTAACACCATACACCAAATAAACTCAAAATGGGTTAAAGATCTAAACATAAAACTAGAAACTATAAAACTCCTAGAGGAGAACATAGGCAAAACACTCTCCGACACACATCACAGCAGGATCCTCTATGACCCACCTCCCAGAATATTAGTTTTTCTGATTAAAGCATCTTTCCCTTCTACTGACAGTTTCCTCTCAGATTATTTATTAAATTTTATTAAACTTTGTATTTCCAAGTACATAAGACCCTGAGATCACTTTATAGTCTACCCCTTATGTTGGCCCCTTTAAATATAACTTTGTGCCACTTTGGCACATAAAACCATTGCTTTCTCTAAATGTCACCTAAATTCTATAATTTGCTCTATTTCCTGTAATTTCTATTGTTTTTCTTTGTTGAGTGAGACATCCATTGTTTTTCTGATGTACAGTCTCCTTTGTTGGATCAGTCAAGAAACCTGAATTTGTCCATGCCAGGAATTCAGCTGTGCTAGGAAAGAGCTGAGCTGCCTCGTTGTTGGAGTACCAATAGATGCAACTTTGAATAAAGAAAATGAAATTAACAGTGGACAAAGAAGCTTGTAATCACTTATCATGGTAGTGCTGCTGCTGCTGCTGCTGCTAAATCACGTCAGTCGTGTCCGACTCTGTGCGACCCCAGAGACGGCAGCCCACCAGGCTTCCCCGTCCCCGGGATTCTCCTGGCAAGAACACTGGAGTGGGTTGCCATTTCCTTCTCCAATGCATGAAAGTGAAAAGTGAAAGTGAAGTCGCTCAGTCGTGCCCGACTCCTAGCGATCCCATGGACTGCAGCCTACAGGCTCCTCCGTCCATGGGATTTTCCAGGCAAGAGTACTGGAGTGGGGTGCCATTGCCTTCTCCGTCTCCAGTGCATGAAACTGAAAAGTAAAAGTGAAGTCACTCAGTCGTGCCTGACTCTTCATGACCCCATGGACTGCAGCCTACCAGGCTTCTCCGTCCATGGGATTTTCCAGGCAAGAGTACTGGAGTGGGTTGACATTTCCTTCTCCTATCATGGTAGTATATTAGGCCAAACCCAGAGAGGGCCCCAACCTTTCTTATATTTAATTTTTTTCTCCTATGAAACAATGGCCTGGTGAGTCAGGTGGATCATAAAGAGGTGGTGTTTGTCTCACTGTCAAGGGATCTCCAAACAAAAGCCTCTGGCCCTTGAATGGACCCTGGCCTAAGAGAAGGGACATGGGAGCGTGCCAAGAGCAGAGAAGCACTGTGTACTAAGTTAGAGTGGCTTGGCAACCCACTCCAGTATTCTTGCCTGGAGAATCCCAAGGATGGGGGAGCCTGGTGGGCTGCCGTCTATGGGGTTGCACAGAGTCAGACACGACTGAAGCGACAGCAGCAGCAGCAGCAGCAGTAGTGTGTTTTCAAAGTTTCCTTTTCCATTCAAAGTTTCCACCCCTTTCCAGACCTTACAGGATTGAGTGAATAACTCTGCCCATGGCCTCAGAAAAAACTACCTATAAATAGAGCCGTCTGTATTAGAAATGCAAACATGCAAATAACATGATCAGTCAGAGGTGTCTGTGTCCTTGACTGAATCACACTTCAAAGGCTGTGAGACAAGTTTGAAATGGGGAGGGCAACTTTCCTGGTGAGGTTTGCCAAGTAAAGCATTTGTAACAACCTATGGGCCTCCCAAGTGGCCCTAGTGGCAGAGAACCTGCTTCCCAATGCAGGAGACGTTAACAGACAAGGGTTCAACCCCTGGGTCAAC